>NW_004955485.1:6685320-6687132 GCF_000276665.1 Chinchilla lanigera | reverse complement strand
TTGTCTCTTTACTCTGTTGGTGGTTTCTCTTGCTGTGCAAAAGCTTTTTAATAAGATGAGATCCCAGTTGTTGATTCTTTGTGATAGTTCCTGTGCAATCGGGGTTTTAGTCATAAAGTATTTGCCTATACCAATGTCTTCAAGAGTTTTACCTACTCTGTATTCAAGCAGATTTAATGTTTCTGTTTTAATATTTAGATCTTTGGTCCATTTCAAATTTAGGTTAGTGTATGGTAAAAGATATGGATCCAATTTTAATCTTCGGCGTGTGCGGAGCTAGTTTTCCTAGCACTATTTATTAAAGAGGCTGTCTTTCTTAGGTGTTTGGCCCCTTTGTCAAAGATAAGGAGGCTGAGTATGTCAGGAGTTATTTCTGCATCTTATAATCTCTTCTGTTGATCCTCAGGTCTGTTTTTTTTTGCCAGTATCATGCTGGGGTGTTTTTTTTGTTGTTGTTCGTTTTTTTTTTTTTTTAAATCACAGTAGCTTTAAAGTATAATTTCAAGTCAGGTACTGTGATGCCCTTTGCCTTGCCTTTGTTGCCCAGAATTGCCTTTGCTATTCTGGTCTCTTCTGGTTTCAAATGAATTTTAGGATTATTTTTTCTAATTCTGTGAGATATGCTATTGGAATTTTGATCAGAATTGCATTAAATGTGTGTAACGGTTTGTAAGTATGACCATTTTCACTATATTGGTTCTTCCTACTCAAGAGCAAGGGATAACTTTCCATTTTCTGATATCCTCTTCAGTCTCCCTTTTCAGAGTACTGTAGTTTTCAATGTAGAAGTCTTTTACGTGCTTTATTAGGTTGATTCCTAGGTATTTCATGTTTTTGGATGCTATTGTGAAAGGTATTGTTTCCCTAATTTCTCTCTCAGTGTGTTTATTATTCATGTAGAGGAAGGCTATTGATTTTTGAATGTTGACTTTGTATCCATCTCTGCTGCTGAATTTGTTTATTAAATCTAGCAGTTTTTCAGTTGAGTTTTTGGGGTCTTTTATGTAGAGTATCATGTCATCTGCAGATAATAATAATTTAACTTTTTCCTTTTCTGTTATTATTCCTTTTATTTCTTTTTCTTCTGTAATTGCTCTCGCTAAAGTTTCCAGGACTGTGTTCAGTAAGAGTGGAGACAGTGGGCATCCTTGTTTTATGCCTGATTTTATTTTATTTTTCCTACTGGGAATTGAACTTAGGACCTCATGCTTGCCAGGCAGGCACTGTATCACTAAGCTGTATCTCCGATTTTGTTCCTGATTTTAGAAAGCTTTCAGTTTTTGTCCATGTAGTATGGTATTAGGCTTGGTTTGTCACAGATGGCTTTTATCAGTTTGAGATAAAAACCATCTATTCCAATTTTCTGTAGGGTTTTTATCATGAATGTGTGCTGGACTTTGTCAAATGCTTTTTCTGCATCTATTGAGATGGTCATGTGGTTTTGTCCTTGGCTCTGTTGGTATGATGTATTACATTTATTGATTGGCTTATGTTGAACCATCCCTGTATCCCTGTGATGAATCCCACTCGGTCATGTATATGATCTTCTTGATGATTTGCTGCATGCCATTTGCCAGAATCTTACTGAGGATTATTGCATCAATGTTCGTTGGGGAGATTGGCCTATAGTTCTTTTTCTTAGTTGGGTCCTTCTCTGGTTTTGGTATCAGGATAATGCTTGCTTCCAGGAATGAATTTGGGTGTATTGCTTCCCTTTCAATTTCATTAAAGAGTTTGAGTAAATAGTGGTATTAGGTTTTCTCTAAATTTCTTATAGAATTTAGCAGTGAATCCTTCAGGACCTGGGCTTTT
>NW_004955485.1:6672105-6685220 GCF_000276665.1 Chinchilla lanigera | reverse complement strand
GTCCGGCCCCGCCCTCCCCGGGACCCCGCGCCCGCCCGGCTGCGCGGGAGCGCGGGGCCGGGAAACTTTCCTCCCATTGTGGTTCCCCGCTCGCGTGCGGAGCGGTCTGCGCGCAGGAAAAATGTCCTTCTTCAATTTCCGTAAGATCTTCAAGTTGGGCAGCGAGAAGAAGAAGAAGCAGTACGAGCACGTTAAGAGGGACCTGAACCCCGAGGAGTTTTGGGAGATCATCGGCGAACTGGGCGACGGCGCGTTCGGGAAAGTGTACAAGGTAAGGGGGAGACGGGAAGTTGCGCTGGGAATTACCCGGCGCGTCCCTTCCCTCGACTTCGCGATGGTGCGTTGGAACTTTACTTGGCTTTAGACCGCGGGGCTGGCTTTGGGTGAGCGCGGTGCGGCCGGGTGTAGTTTGAAGAGTGATCGCCGCGGAGGCAGGGTTTCCACAGTCCACTGCCAGACTTCAAAGGCGGGGAGCTTGCTTCAGTTTGGGGAGGCGGTCTGGTTGTGGTCCTCAAGGGTCTTAAAATCGGAAACTCGTACGTAGGTCTTTTCGGTGGATGCTTCTGTACCGATTGCATTTGCGTGCGTGCGTGTGCTGAAGCAGTTTACTTTTTGAGGACTCGGGCATATATCTGGCAGCCTCTGTGTAATACATAACAATTCTCTTGGGATCCGAGTAAAGTGATTGCCACTTGCAGACTCTTCTTGAATCGGTTGCTTGACCCTGTGCTGTAAAATGGAATGGAATTGCTGGTAGAACATTTCCAGAAGAAGAAGAGCATCTGGTGCTAGTTTCTAAATATAATTACAATAAGCGTTGACTAGAAGTCAGTACCAGCGCTCAAGCGATGAAAAGAAAGCACACGTACGCTGTCCACACATACTTGTTTCAATAAAAAGAGGTTTGACGTTTCAACCTGAAAGCATTAATGTGAACCGTTTACACTGTCAGGAGCGTAGGAATGATGTCATCGGAATATTTTCATCCTGAAGGGTGAGGTTTTTATGAGGCACAGTTTAGAGGAAGGGCCCACACTTGCCTGGAAGTGAAAACATAGATAACTCACACGAGTACAGAACTTTGCAGTTTTTAAGCACGTTCACATCGTTTGGTCCCTATAAAAATCCGGGAAGTCGGCACGCCAGTGGTAGCACCCACATTTTGACGGTGAAGACGGGAGACTCAGAAAGTATTCACAGTTATGCGAGTCACAGCCTAGACTTGAACTTAAATCTTCTGACCCCATATTTAATAGATTATTTTTACTGTAACATCTACTGGCAGAAATGATAGCGTTTTCCCTTACTTTTGAGCACCACTTCTGCCTTTGCCTTCCCTCAAATGCAACTGGCCATACCCCAGTCCTCATTCTTTACTCAGTCAGAAATACCTACTCTTTTCTGAGTGCATTCAAAACACATTGTTCACATGGCTACTACAGCACTTGTCATATTTTGTAGTCAGTATATTTGTGTTCTGTAGTAAAACAGTGGGCCGAAATTATAACGTACATTTGGGATCCCCATTGCCTCGTGTGAATATTAATGGTGGCAAAGTAATCTGCAGTGTTTGTGTGGAGGGTAGCATGGTGTCAGCAAGAACTTGCCATGTCAGATGCGTGGTAGGAAGGGCTTTTAGTGTAGTGGGAAGATCACTCCTGGGAGTCAAGAACCGTGTTTTAGTGCTTGGCTGTGACAAGCCAGCTTTGTGATCTTGGACCAAACGCTTGACTCCTTTGGGTCTCCTGTTTTCTTAGCTGTAAAACCGTAGATTTTCCTAAACATTTATTCAGATCCCTTCATCTAGTAACATACTTTGAGTTGGCTAGGAAAGGCAGAGGTAAATTCTCAAGGCTTGTAGTGAGAGGGTGGTAGGTGCTAATGGCAAACATGCTTCATTGAATGTAGGTGGTGTAATTTGAAGAGCATAGGCTCTGGAGTCAGTGTGTCTCCCTACTCAGTGGTAGTCTGTGACCTTGGGCAGGTTGTGTGTTTGTCAGACCTGAACATTGTATGTGGTAATATGCAGCAGAAAACTTTGTAAACTTCATTCTAGCTATCATTCCCTTACGGAAATTGGTAGCTATTACAAAGATGAAATTGTAGCTAGGAAGTCATGTTGTGTATTTAGTTTAGCTTGAATCATCTTTACATTGCATAGGTGTATTCGCCAAGTCCAGTTTTATACAACTCTAACAAAATTACTTTCTTAAGAAGCTTAACAATGTTACATTTGGTTTCTCTTTTTAATGTTGTATTGTATGGTGTATAAGTGAAAATATGTAATGTCCTTCACAGTATTTTTATATTTAGATTTCTACTGTTTTAAACAGAAAAAGTAATAGCTAAGTTATATATTGAATATTTGTGGAAAGCTGTTTTAGCTCTTAAACGAATTGAAACTGGATTCTTAGGTGTGTGCTGAATGGAAGTGATTTTTAGAACTGATAAGTTTCGCCAAAAGTAGTGAAATATTTAATTTTTAATTTAAAAGTACAAAAATATATAGATAATAGTAAAGTGAATTTGTAGTAATGTCGGAACCAAGGAATTCTGCCAGCACCCCAGACTCCCTCCCACCTCCTTTCTGAATCAGATCTCTCTTCTTTCCCCCTAAAGGAAACCACTATCCTGTTATTTATTTGAATTTTAAAGTAGTTTTCCATCTAGATGTCTATCTCTGAACATTATGAATTTAGTTTAGTATGCATTTGAACTTTATAAGAATGGAATTATAGTAAGTGTGTTCTGTTCTGTTTTGTCTCTTTCAAAATCAGCATTATATATCACCGTCCTAGAACTATATTATCAGTTCACTTTCATGGTTGCATAGTATTCCCATATATCATTATATCACCAGTTATTTACCATTATATCCCTAAAGGACACATTGGCTGTTTTCAGTGTTTGGCTGTTACACCTCATATTCATGCACATATGTATGATTTTCACTCAGGAGTTTTCACTCTGAACCCAGGAGTGGAATTGCTAGGTTCAGAGTAGTGTAACTTTAATTTTACCTAGATGATGCTAAAGTAGTTGTATTACTTTATGCAGTGCATGAAAATGTCCTTGTTTTGGATTCTGATCAACGTTTGATATTGTCAGAATTTTTGACAGTCTGATGGTATAATACTTTGATTGCTAATGAGTAATTTTTTTGTATATTTATCGGTAAGTTGGCTTGTATATTTATTGGTAAGTTGAATTTCTTTTGTGTTCCATTCTTTTGTTAATTTTGCTATTGATCCTTGTCTTGTTTATTTGTAAGTATATGTGTATACTACATACATATGTATGTATATTAGAATTACAAATGCATATGTATTTTGAATTTTAACCATTTGCTGGTTATGGTTATTGCAAATAAGGCTCATTCTGTGACCTTTTTCCCTCTCATCATAGTATATTTTTATTAACAAAAAAAATTTTGTTTTGAGTCAGGGTTTCTTTATGTAGTTTAGGTTGGCCTTGAACTCACTGTGGGCCCCAGGATGGCCTTAATTCACATTGATCCTCCTGCCTCAGCCTCCTGAGGGCTAGGATTACAAGCGTGTATTACTGTACCCAGCTTAACAGAATTACTGATTTTAATGTAGCCTAATATGTCAGATTTTTCTTTTATAACTAATGCTCTGTATTATGTTTAAAGCATTCTTTCTTAGCCTGAGAACATGAAGATGCTCCCCCACTTTATCTTCTAAAAGTTTTATTATTTTGTTTTAAGTAGTTAGGAGACTAATTCACCAAGAGTAGATGTGTGTGGTGTGAGATAGGGGTCTAATTTCATTTTTCTCCCCGTATGCATACACAGTTATCTCAAAACTATTCACTGCGGGGTGGAGAGAGGGTATCTCCTTACTGCTGTGCAGTGTCTTATCATATATGTATGTTTCTGCAGTCTTTATTTCTTCATCAGTCTATTTGTCTATCCTGCTATGTTAATTAAGAAAACAATCTCTGCTAGAGTAAGGCTTCTTCAGTTGTGTCTAGTATGTTCTTATCTTTTCCCTTCCGTTCTATTCTATTCTGTTCCTTTCCCTTCCCTCCCCCTTCACTCCCTCCTTCCATCTTTCCTGTTTATTCTTTCTCCGCCCCCCTTCCTCTTCTTTTTTTGGGGGGGCGGTATTGGGAATTCAACCTAGGGCCTTGATACTGAGGTACATCCCTACAACCTTTTTTATTTGTTGAAATAGAATGAGGCTAAGGCAGTGGGCCTTGAATTTGCAGTCCATCTGCCTCAGCCTCCTGAGTAGGTGGGATTATCATCATGCTCAGCTAGGTCACTGTACTCTTGATTCTCCTTATACCTCTGTCTACCCCTCAGACTCCTCTGCTAGTGTGTCTTCTTTCTTAAAACTTTTATTAGCACATGTTGGCATACATAATGATTATATTCACTGTAGGGACTTGGTAGGGATATATAACACATTTCAATTCCCTTCTTTTAACAACCTGCACCCTCCTTTTATTTCTGCAGCATCTGACTCATTTATTTATCTTATAAGATCTTATAAATTATCATATATACAGATTAAAAAGCAGACTAATAGGCCAGAGAACATAAAAAATGTAAGGCAATTGTACTAGCTCAAGGTCCTGTCCCTTTTCTGATGTTTAAGTGTTGGGATTCTCCAGGCTTGGGTGCCTTATTGCTGTTTCTTATGGGAACTCATTTTCTCCCATGGTTTCAGTTTCCATCTAAATGCAATTTGCATCTCCCACCTGAGACCTCTTATTTGAACTTTAGATCCATCCTTTTTGAACTCCAGATCTATACATCCACCTGTTGGACATTTCCACTTGTATGTCTTGCAGATACCTTCAACAAGTCTAGAACATGAACTAATTCAGCTCATTGTTTCAGCCTGCAGTTTGCTCCTGTGTTTCCATTCAGGAATTGCCATCCCCTTCTACCAGTTGTATAGGCCAGAAACCTAGAAGTCATTTTTAATACCTCCTGCTGCCTTACCCACCAAACCCAGTCAAACACCAGGGCTGTTAATTCTACATACTCAGTATTTCTCAACTCTGTCCTCTTTCTTTTTTCATTGTCACTATAATAATCAAAACTGCTATTACTTCTTACACAGACCCTATGACTCCTGACATGTTTTTGGATTTGATATAATGTACATAGTGGGAGGGTACTTCATCCAAAATGTCCATAGTGCCAAGATTAGAAACCTTTTGCTAAGTGAAAAAAGCTACACACAAGCTTTTGCTATTGTATGTTTTCTTTTGTAAGAAATAGCTAAAAATAGAAAAATTGCAGAGATAATTTTGGGTTGGTTGGTTGTCTTGAGCTGTGTGTGGGAACAGGGACTGACTGGAAAATGTGCAGAGGACTTGGAGGTGAGAGAAGGGTTATGAAGCTTGATTGTGGTTACGGTTGCAAAATTACATAAATTTAGTAATGCACAAAATCGAATACTTACAATGGGTGAATTTTTGTGGTATGTGAATTACACCTCAATAGAGCTACTTTTTAATATGGGCAAGTGACTTAATAAGGAATTTCACAAAGAATACCCAACTATCAAATAAGTACACAAAAAGGCCCTCAACATTATTGACTAGGAAATATAACACCAGTGGAATGGCTAGTAAAAACATATGCAATTTAATTACAAGAGTCAGTGAGGATACAGGACAGCTGGGAAACTCACAGTTGTGTTTTGAGTGTGTTCCCCAGATTTCATGTGTTCCGTGCAGAAGGTTGAGTCTAGACCCGTATATCTCACCACATACTAAACTAAACTAAAAATGGATCAAAACTCTCAATTTAGAAAGAGAAACAATGTATTGGAAGATAGACTAGGTAAAACTTTCGAGGCATAGGCATAGGCAAGGATTTGCTAAACAGAATCCCAGTGGAACAAGAAATAATGCCAAGAAAAAAATAAATGGAATCATATCAAATGAAAGACCTCTGTACATCAAAGGAAACAGCCAACAGAGTGAAGAGACAACCTATAGAATGGGAAAATGATTTTGCTAGCTACTCTTCAGCGGACCAAATTTAAGAATACATGAAGAATTTTAAAAAAATGACCCCTCCCCCATGAAAGACCCAGTCACAAAATGGGCAAGTGAAATGAATAACCACTTCTTAGAAGAAGTAATGCTGGCGAGGCCAGAGGGAAAAAGGAGCCCTTCTGCATTGGTGGTAGGAATGCAAATTAGTGCAACCATTGTGGAGATCAGTATGGAGATTCTTCAGAAAACTAAAATTAGAAATTGTTTGACCCAACTATTCCTCTTATAGCAATCTTCCTGAAAGAGTTAAAGTCATTGTTTTACAGTGATACAGGGATCCCCGTGTTTATAGGAGCACAACTGATAATAGATAAATCTTGGAAGCAGCATATTTGTCCATCAACAGATGAACGGATAAAGAAAATGCGGTACGGTATACATAATGGAGTACTACTTTGCCATAAAGAATGGTAAACTTCAGGCATTTGAGGGTAAATGCATACACATTGAGACCATAATGTTAAAATGAAGTAAATCAGACACACAAGTTTAAATGTCATATGGTTTCTCTTGTATGAGAAACTGAAAATATAAAGAGCAAAATAAAGGGTAGATAGTAGGAAGAAGGGAGATAGAGCTTTCTTAAATGGGAAAGGGAACAGGAGATAGAGGGGAAGAAGGAAGGGAGGGAGAAAGGATAAAAGAATTGAAGAAAAAAATGAAATAGAGCCTTTTCAAATGGAAGGGGAACAAGAGTTGGAGGGACCTGGGAAGAATGAGATGGGACGGGGACAAGATGTGTTATGTACATGTACAACCCCCCCCACAATGAATGTGATCATGTATTGCAAACATATACTAATAAAAATATTTCCTGTGTTGGAAATTTAATCTCCAAATTCATGTTAATTCAGTTTGGAGGTGGGATGTGGGGAAGTGATTGGGTCATGAGGGCTCCTGAATGGATTATTCCATTCGTGGATTAATGGGTTATTGAAAGAGTGCATTTGTTATAAAAGCAAACCCTTTCTGGCATACTTGCTTGATTCTTGCTGTGTGATGTCCCTTAGCATGTATTGAGACAAGATGGTGCTTCCCAGATGTTGTGCAGATGCCTGCACCATGCTCTTGGACATCCCTGCCTGCAAAGTATGAGCCAAATAAACTGCTGTGCTTGTGTATCAGCCAGTGGTATTACAACAGAAAATAGGCTAAAACACTCCTGTACTTCTGTGGGTACCACTTGGTAAAACCATCTTGAAAGACAGGCAGTATTCTCTAATGCTGAAGATAGACATACCCTATGATCTAGGAATCCCGTTCCCAGCTGTGTATCCCACAGAAATGAACACAGATGTGCACCAAAATAAATGAACAGGAATATTGGTGAGTAATGTTCTTAATGTACAAATAATAAAAATTAAATTGTAGTGTTCATAAAATACCATATAATGTGAGAAAGCAAAATCAGATGACTATGACATGCAACAAAACGACGAGTCTCCTCACTCAGTATAGAAGAAGCCTGGCTTAGTGCCTGCTGATACTGCTAGGTGTTTCCTGGGCGAGTGCAACGTTTGTGGGGTTCATTTGTACTATTTTGCCCACTTAAAATTGGTTATCATTTCTTTAGTGACTTCCAGGATGACTCCTTTATCCACAATGTAGATTGCTTTTTATTTCGTAACTTGTTTTGGTTCATAGAGGTTATGTAAAAATGACAAAACAGAATTTCCATGTTTTGTGACGAACTGGACAAAAATAATTTTTGCCTAATCCAAAACCTCATTAAAAGCTATTATCTCTTGACATTTTTCTCTTCTTTCAATTATCTATACTCCTTGATTCTTTTCCTTGTCTAATTATGTTGATGAATCCTTCTTAAACAATGTAAAATAATCTGACATTGAAAGTGATAGTGAATTCTTTTATATTTCCTGGCAGAATTTTAAACTTTTAAACTTGTTTGGCAAAATTTCCACTTTTAAACTAAACTAACTTTCTTAGTTCTCTGTTTTGAATTAGAGTTACTTTTTGTGCTGATTTATACTTCCACTTAAGTGACTTGTTACTGTATTTCCATTTTTTTTCTTTATAAATCTGTGGTTAAGTTTACTCAGATCTTTCTCCAATTTAGCAACAAAATTCTGACTTTACCACAAGAGAGTCTCTATGCCAAGTACCCTGTTGCTTGAATATAAGACACTGTTATGTTATTGTATAATATGTGTCTTTGTCATAAAAATCTGTTACTTTTGTGTACTAAAATGAGTTGTTTTAGAATTTCCAAACATATTTTAATGGAAGATACTAGTCTGAATTCTAGTGGATAATTTCTTTCCTAAAATTCAATCATTTTTTAAGAAGTAGTTTTTGAGGGGACAATCTCATCTCAAAGTTATAAAAAGAAAAATGTCAAAACCAGGAATAACTGCTTTATACCACTGTTTCTTATTAGCCTTCTGTTTTTTTATCTGTAAGTATAATAATCACTGAATAACATGGAGAGAGTAAAAGCAGGGTACTTAGTTGCTTCTTGTATAAGATGGTCACCTTTTCCAGTTTGCCAGTTTATCCACTCATACTTCTTCCTATAAATTAGTGCTGAAATATTCATTAATGTGAGGACTTTTTTTTTAAGTAAGGAAAAGTGTTTGAATCAATCATTGCTCCTTCTTTCCATTCCTTTTTCCTTTTCTTATTTTGTCATAACTTGAAAAATATAGAGTTAATTTTTTCTTTGTATGTTGTCTTTGTAGTACCTCACTTTTAAAGAGATATATGAGAAATCAAGATATCTTGTTTTATTTTTACTTCCAGTTGATAAATTGTATAGTGTGAAATTTATAAACTCACTTAAAAGTTTAAGTATGTATTATGGTTCACTTGCATTGAATGACAAAGTAATATTATATACAACAGTTTATTTCAGGATATCCTGCCAAAATTTCATAAAGAATGGTCAAGAAAGTAATATATCATATCTAATTTTGGATCTTTAAATCATCTTGATAGAAGCTTTAGATTTGCTGGCAACTTATCTGTGGCCTGATGGATGTGAAGTAATACCTTCCCTGATTACTAATGAGGTTGCACACCTTTTCATGTATTTATTGGCCACTTAGATTTCCTCTTCTTTTAAGTATTGGTTAAATTTTTTTGAGTTCTCTCTACCTCATTGATTTATAGGAGTCTTTATATATTCTAGATACTAATCCTTTGTTATTTACATAATACACATCTTTTTCTTGCTTTTTTATTCTCTCTTCACAGTGATTTTTGGTATGGATATTTTAAATTTTGATGTAGTTCATGAACTTTTTTTCTACATGATTCTTTTTTTGTCAAGAAATTTTTCCCTATCCAAGGGAATGATGATGTCATATATTCTTAGTTTTATAGTGCTGCCTTCTACAGTAGGTCTGTAATTAAATTGGTGTTGATTTTTGTTTGGTGTAAGGTAGAAATTCAATTTCATGTTTTCTATGTAGATATGCGGTTGTCCCAGCAGTTTCCTATAAAGACTGCCCTTACTACTTTGCAATTGCCTTCATTACATGAAATGTACATTTTCATGTGGCAGTTTCTATAATGTTTATTATTTTAGGGTAAACTCTTACAAAGAGAATTATTAGGACAAATTAAATGATTACTTATTAATATTTATTATAAAATAAAAAAGGTATAAATTTATTTACTTTTTTGAGATTTTTCCCCCTATATTTTTATTGTGTTAAAACACATGTGACATTTACTTTGTTGCTTTCTATTTTACAGTGCTGGATATTGAACCCAGAACGTTTGTGATCTTGAATGTTTTTAAATGTACAGTTTACTGGTATTAAATGTAGGCATAATGTTGTGTAATCACCACCAACTATTTGTAACTCTATCTTGAGCACTGAAACTCTTTACCTGTTAAATAGCCATTCCCTATTCTTCCCTCTCCCTGGCCCTTGGCAACCACCCTTCTACTTTCTGACTGTGATTTTGGTTCCTCTTACTGTCTCATGTAAGGAGAATCATATAGGTACTGGCTTGCTTCATTTAGCATAATATCCTTAAGGTTTATCCATGTTGTTGCATATGTCAGACTTTTGTTCCTTTTTAAGGCTGAATAATAGTTCGTGTATTGTATTATGAGTCACATTTTGCTTATTTATCATCTCTTCATGACCTGTGGATTATTTCCATGTTTTAGCTATTGTGACGAACACTACTATGGACATGTGTACATATAGTTCTTTGAGACTGCTTCCAGTTCTTTAGGGTATATAATAAGAAATGGAATTGTTTCAGATATTAATCTATTTTTAGTTTTTTGAGGAACTGCCGTACCCATTTACATTCCCAACAACCGTGCACAGGGGTTCCAAATGTTTTAGTCTTGTCAGCACTTGTTATTTCTTTTTCTTTTTTGATAGTTGTCATCTTAATGAGTGTGAGGTGGTATCTTATTGTAGTTTTTATTTGTGCTTTCCTAGTGATTAGTGATGGTTAGGGTTTGTGCATGTGCTTTATCTTTAGAGAAATACCTATTCAAGTCTGCTGCCCACTTTTAGATTGGATTGTTCAGGCTTACTGAGTTTCAGTAACTGTCTATGCAGTATATTCTAGCTCATCATTCTTACCAAATATATTGATTTGTAGATATTTTCTTTCACTTAGTAGGTTACCTTTTTATACTGTTACATTGTCTTTTGATAAAGTTTTAAAATTTTCATGAAGTCTACTTTGTCTAATTTTTCATTTGTTGGATTGGTATAACATCAGAGAAATTGTTTGCAAATCTAAAGGTTTTTTTCCCTTTATGTCTAGAGTTTCATAGTTTTAGATCTTCTATTTAGGTCTCTTTTCGATTAGTATATGATATTAGATAAGAGCTCATCTAACTTCATTGTTTTGCATGGAGTATATATTTTCCCAGCATGACCTGTTGAAAAGACAACCTTTTTCCATTGAATGGTCTTCACACTTTTATCAAAAATAATATAATTGCATATGCCTGAGTTTCTTTCTGGGCTGTCTGTTCTAGTTCATTGACTTATTTGTGTGTCTTTATGCCAATACTACACTATTCCTGTTACTATAACTTTGTGGTATGTTTTGAAATGAGTATATGGCCACACCACCCTGCCTGTACCCAATCTCATCTGAAATTAGGACATGTGAGTCCTTGTTCTTCTTTTTGAAGATTGTTTGGCTATTTCAGGCCCCTTGAGATTTCCATATGAGTCTTATAATTGCTTTTACTTTTTTTTAATTTTAAAGAGAAAAAATAGAATTTCAAAACAAGGTAATAGGGTGGCAATGGTTAATACATTGCGTGTTATTATCTTTAAATTAGTTACTTAGAGTACAAGATACAGGCATTTGATTGTCCAAACAATATTAGCACAAACTTTTCAATGAACTAAGAGAAATTAGTAGCGTAACTATCTTAACATGCACTCCCTCTCTCTCTCTCTCTGTCTCTGTCTCTGTCTCTCTCTGTCTCTCTCTCTCTCTATATATATATACACACACACATATATATATATATACACACACATATATATATAACCATATATATATATGGTTTTTTTGGCTTTCTTCCTCTTTCACCTTCTCTTACTAGGAAGACAATGCAATGTTTACACACATCTGGTTTATTTCACTTATGAGTATGGTCTTGAGTTGCATCCATTTACCTATAAAAGTCTCCAGTTTATCCTTCTTCATGGCTGAATAGTAGTACTTCATTGTATAAAAAAAACCACATCTTTTTTATCCATTCCTTAGTTGATGGGCGTTTGGGTTGTTTCCAAGATCTAACTATTAGAAATTGTGCTCCTATAAACTTGGGTGCACATATATCACTGTGGTATGATGGTTTTTTTTATTTTAAAGGGAATAAGAAAGTAATAAAATAACAACAACAGAGACAAAAGCAAAACGAAGCAAAAACAATAAAAATGATACAGGGTTTCCACAACAGAGTGATAGGAAATAACAGTTGTTGTTGTATTACATATTGTTATCTTCAATGAAGTTACTCAGATTACCAGATATAGAAGTGCAAGGTTGATCAAACCATTAAAGAGAATAAAAAATAATTTAAAAAAAACCATTAGAAATGATACAGAGCTTCACCAGACAACATGGTAGGAATTCACCAATGGTTGTTATAATGCATATTGTTGTCTTCACATTAGTTGTTCAGATTACCAGATATAAGCATGCAAAATTGGTCAAAAAAATTTAAGCATTAACTGTTTCTTTCAGTAAACCATTAGACATCAGCAGTACAATTATCCCAGCTATCTTTCTATATACATATATATATTTTTCCCTTCTTTCTTTCTTTTTCTCCTTTCCCGCATCCCAGTTATTCCTTCCTTTGAGCAATTTCTTTCCCTTTCATAATATCTATTGTACATTTTGGGTTTTATTTACTCTTTCAGATTCTTACACTAGGGAGACAATACGATGTTTACACGTGGGTCCGATTTATTTCATTTATGAGTATGGTCTGTAGTTGCATCCATTTACCTATAAAAGCCTCAAGTTTATCTTTTTTTAATAGCTGAGTAATACTCCATTGTATAAAAATACCACATCTTTTTAATCCATTCTTCAGCTGATGGGCATTTGGGTTGTTTCCAAGATTTAGCTATGACAAATTGTGCTGCTATAAACAGGAGTGCACCTATATCACTGTGGTATGATATTTTTAATTCTTTTGCTAAAATACCCAGAAGGAGAATAGCTGAGTTAAATGAGAACTCTAATCCTCGTTTTATGAGGAATCTCCATATTGATTTCCACAGTGGCTTCATGTGGTATGATGTTTTTAATTCTTCTAGGAAGATACCCAGCAGAGAAATAGCTGGGTCAAATGGGACCTCCAATCCTAGTTTTTTTAGGAATCTCCATGGTGGTTGCACCAGTCTACATTCCCACAAACAATGGAGAAGGGTTCATTTTTTGCTATAGCCTCTCCAACATTTGTTATTGCCTTATTTCTTGATAATAGTCGTTCTGTCTGAGGTGAGATGGAATCTCAGTTGTTTTAATTTGTATCTCTCGAATGACCAATGATGTTGAATATTTTTTCATGTATATATTTGCTGTTTGTATTTCTTCATGTCAGAAGT
>NW_004955485.1:6663335-6670120 GCF_000276665.1 Chinchilla lanigera | reverse complement strand
TTAGGTTTTCTCTAAATTTCTTATAGAATTTAGCAGTGAATCCTTCAGGACCTGGGCTTTTCTTTGTTGGTAGGTTTTTTTTTTTTTTTTTTTTTCTGGTACTAGGAATCGAATTCATGACCTTGCGCTTGCTAGGCAGGCGCTGTGCCACTGAGCTAAATCCCCAGCCCGGTAGGTTTTTAATTACATCTTTGATTTCATTTGTTGGTATTGGTTTATTTAGGATTCTTACATCTTCTTGATTCAGCCTTGGTAATTCATATGTATCTAGGAATCTGCCCATTTTTCCTGCATTTTCCATCTGACTAGAATACAGATTTTCAAAGTAGGTGTAGATGACCTTCTGGTTTTCTTCAGGGGCTGTTGTGATTTCACCCTTTTCATTCCTAATTGCGTATATTTGAATCTTTTCTTTCCCTTTTTTGATAATGTTGGATAAGATTTTATTTAATTTTTCAAAGAACCAACTCTTTGATTACTTGATTCTTTGTATTTATTAAAGTGTTCAATGGGTAGTTTTTGCTTCCATCTTTATAATTTTCTACCTTGTATGAGCTTTCGGCTTAGCCTGTTCTTCTTTTTCTAGAAGTTTGAGGTTCACCATTAAGTTGTTTATTTGTGCTTGCCGTTTTCTTGTTACTGGTATTTATTGCTACAAATTTTCCTCTTAGGACTGGTTTCATTTTGTCCCATAAGTTCTGGTATGTTGTATTGTCACCATCATTTAATTGTAGAAACTGTCTACTTTTTTTCTTCAATTTCATCTGTGACCCATTAGTTTTTCAAGAGGGTGCTATTTAATTGCCATGTGTTTGTGAAGTTCTTGTGGTTTCTTTTGCCATTGATTTCCAATTTCATTGCATTATGGTCTGATAATATGTATGGGACAATTTCAGTTCCTTAGCATTTACTTATGCATGTTCTATGAGCTAGTATGGCCTGTTTTAGAGAACATCATGTGTGTAACTGAGAAGAATATATATTCTGATGTTGTAGGGTCAAACACTGTAGGCATCTACTAAGTCCATTTGTTCAAAAGTTTGGTTCATTTCTAATATTTCATTGTTGACTTTTTGTCTAGTTGATCTGTCTTTTTGTGACTGTAGGGTATTGAGATCCCCTAATACAACTGTATTAGTGCTTATTTGATTTCTCATGTCTGTTAGTATTTGTTTTATATAGTTGTGTACACTGATATTTGTTGCATATATATTTATGATTGTTATCTCTTCCTCTTGGATTGTTCCCTTTACAAGGACATAGTGACCTTTTTTGTCTCTCCTAATCAGTCTTGGCTTGAAATTCACTTTGTTTACAAATAGATTAGCTACTCCTGCTTTTGTCTGGGTTCCTGTTGCATGGAGTATTGTTTTTCATCCTTTGACTTTGAGGCTACGAATTTCTTTTTGAATTAAATGTGTTTCTTGAATGCTGTTATTGTTGGATCTTGCTTTTTGATCCATTCTGCCAGGCTGTGTCTTTCTACTGGTAAATTGAGACCATTAAAATTGATTGTTATAACTAATTCATGTTGACTTATCCTTGTCTTATTTTCCTTTGTTGGCTCCCCACTTTTTCCCCCTCCCTCTGTTTAATTGTTGCCTGGTGAGTTCTTTCTGTTGGGATTCATGGAGTTGTAGTCCTTGTTACCTCTGTTTAGAATGGCCTTCGAAACATTTTGGAGTACTGGTTTGGTGGTCGTAAATTTCCTCAGATGTTCTTTTTTGTGGAAGTATCTTATTTCTCTATCAGTTTTGAAAGATAGTTTTATGGGATACGTCAATTTGGGTTGAAGGTTATTTTCCTTTAGAACTTGAAATACTTCACTCCAAGCTCTCCTTGACTTGAGGGTTGGTGCTGAGAAGTCAGCTGTGATTCTGATGGGCTTCCCTTTGTAGGCGATTTGTTTCCTTTCCCTAACTGCTTTTCTATTATAATCTATAAAATTCTGTTCGTGTTTAATTTCTGGAATCTTGGTTATGATATGCCTGGCTGTAGATTTTGTTTTTGTTGTTCATGGCTAATTGGAGTTATATGTGCCTCACTTAACTTTATGTCAACTTCTTTTTCTCTACCAGGGAAGTTTTCTGCTGTAATGTCTGTGAACATTTTTTTTTATATCATTTGTGTTATGTCCTGCTTTTTCATTGACTCTAATCAATCTTAAGTTCTACTTTGCTACATCTAGAAGCTGCTGGATTGATTTTTCATGGTCCCTTGCCATTTTTTAAGGGATCTTTTTTTTTTATGATCACTAACTTAGTCTCTAACTTTTATGATCAGTAACTGCAAGCCTGTCTTCTATGCCTGTGATATTTACATTGGCTTAATCTGCTTTGGATACTTTCAGTGGAATTTTTATTCTCCTGGATATCTTCTTGAATCTGCCGTATGGATTCCATTTCTTTCTTGTGCTTAGCATTCATGGCTTCCATAATTTTCTTAAGCTTATTTATCTGTCTGTCTCTCTATCTCTCTGTCTATCTATCTGTCTATCTATCTATCTATCTATCTATCTATCTATCTATATCTGCTCTGGAGTCACTAAGCATGGTTTTCATTGTGGACACCATTTCTGCAGTTATTTGGGAAATTATTTCTCGTTTGACTTTTTTCTAGAGCCTCATTCAATTGCTTTGTTGTTGCCACTTCAGAGAGGCCCGGTGGGTGGCTTTCAGGTTGTCCCACCTCATTGTTCCTGGCTTTGCCTTTGGTAAACTGGATGTCTGGGATTGCATCTTGTTTAAGTATCTTCTCATTTTCTTTTCTTTTTTTAGTTTAATTCCTGGGATGATACTTTAAAATTGCCTAAGCTGGGTTGCTTTATTGGTAGTATTTAGAACCCTTAGGAATTGACTACTTCTCTGAGGTGTCTTCCAGGTGTAGCTGGATTTGGGGCTTTGAGTCTGTTGCAAGATCCTGTGTTTTCAGTTTGTTGGGGATGGGAAGTTGCTGCCTGTTTGGCCCTGCCCCTATTTCTTTGGCACTGCGCCACAGTGTTTTCTGTGACACTTAGTCAGTCTCAGTCTTGGAATACCAGGAAGAACAACTGTTTAGAACAATTATGTCACTTTTGGCTATAGTCAAAGCAATGACAATAGAATCAAACATAGCCTAGACAATGACAAACTGAGCTAACCATTAATTTGCCATCTTTAACTGTATGTACTAGATTTATGGTTACATAACAAAATCTAAAACCAACCAGAAAATTATATGTGGTATACAGTCCTTAATATGTCAATTTTAACCTCAGGGGTTAAAATTTAAAAGGGATTAGGGAAAAAATAGAGAGGTAGAAGAAGAGGAAGAGATTGGAAGTAAGGCTGAAGGACAAAGGGGATCATGCTGACTTTGGGAGACTGGTGCAGAAGACTGGAGGGAAAGAGAGAAGGAAGAGATAAAAAGAACAGAACAGAACCACAACCACAAAGAGGCTAGAAATCACATTCACACTCATATAAAAATAAGGTCAAACAATGAAGGAGAATAAAAATGAAAAAGAAAAATAAAACCACTGCCACAACAAAAAAGAAGAGACAGAAAAAAAAGTCCACTTCCAGGTTTGTCTCTGCTGTCACTGGTAGACAGTGTGTGGATAGAGTCCCAATCCCTGCCGATCCATCCCAGCAAGCCAGCAGTAGCTTTTTTGCTGGGTAGTGGCTAATCTCAGCGAGCCTGCACCTTTTGGCTGAGGTCAGATTCATTTGGCCTGCAACCCTCAGCACACCTTCTACAGGTCTGAGCCCAGCTGGGAGCCACTAGATGGAGCTGGCTGCCACTCTGACTCCTGAGCTCAGCCAGCCCTGTCCAAGATGGCTCTTAGCCAGTCGCTCTCTCACTTGGGATGACTGAATCCTTAGCACTTACTGCCAGCTAGTACAGTCCTTCATGCCCATTGCTCTCCTTCACGGCTGCATCTCTCTGTGGAGGCCTCGGGTGTCACCAGCAGTCACTGTGTTTGCAGGTTTGAACCGCTTCTCTCGCACAGCGAGTCCTGTCTCTGGGAGAAGGTGTCGCCCACTGCCTCTTCTTGTTTGTTGAGTTTTCTCCCTTCACTCTCTCTGTGGGCTTCAGTTTGCACCTCAGATTTTTCCTGGGTCCATGGGACGCACTTCCTTCCCTCTTTTCTTCCTCACGTTGCTGTATTCCAGTGTCTGGAGGGCAACATTCAGAGAGGCTTTCTCTGCTGCTTACCATTCCGCCATGTTGGTGCTTCCCCCGAATGGCCTTTTTTGTTTCTGCAAAAATGTCATTGGGATTTCAATAGGATTTGCGTGAAAGCTGTAGATTTCTTTGGAGAGTTTTGACATTTTAACAATGTTGAATCTCTAATCCATGACTATGAGATAGTTTTCTATTTATTCATGTTTTAATTCTTTCAGCAGTGCTTTATAGTTTTCATTATGCAACTCTTTTGCCTCCTTCATTAATTCAGAAATGTTTAACTCTTTTTGATGCTGTTGTAAATGGGTTTGATTTTTCTCACCATTTATCCTTTATTTTTCTTGAATTTCCAGAAGTAGTATATCTTTTGTCTTTGTCTCGGTTACTTTTTTCTCGTTGCTGGGACAAAACACCTGAGGCCCAAAATTAAGGAAGGAAAGGTTTATTTCGCTTACAGTTTGTAGAGGTTTCAGTCCGTACTTGGCAGATTACAAGGCAGACTGGTACATGGCAGAGAGCTACAGCTCAGGGCGGCAGAACACAGCAAAAGCCACAACCACACACCAGGGAGGAATGGGGGAGGAATCGCCTCAAGCACCCTTTTCCTCTCCCTTACATATGCAAACTATCCACCCCAGGGCGGGTGCAGCTCTCACACCCCTAATCAATCAAACTTTAAAAGCCTGCCCCATGGCCCCTTGAGGCTTTGGGGGGACCCACAGATTCAAACCATAACAGTCTTGTTTTTAAGTATATTTTTAAAAAGTTATGTCTTTTTGAGTTTTCAGGTCTCCATCTTTCAACTATGCCATCTTTGTAAATTTCCTTAGTTTATGATTCAGTTCTGTTTCTTTTGGCATACTCATGTGGTTCAGAGTTAGCAGATCCTTAAAATAAGTTGGGAAACTGATTTGAGAATTGGTAAAATATTTTGGAAACTGCAGATTTAACCAGAGTTAAATTACTAATAACATCATTTTGTTACTGATTTATCTTGACTAGTAGCTTAACTTTTTGGTAAACAACCAGAACATTGTAAGTAAAAATAGTGTTTGGGAATTTAAAGAGAGTATAGAGTTTGTATATTTCTGTTTTTTGTAAAATTCAGGAAATGACATGAAAATTCTTTTTAGAAAATAAATTTCTGTAATATTTTGCAAAAATTATGGAAAGAGTATATACAGATGATTCTCATTCTTCACAAATTCTATATTTGCAAATTTCCTAATCTCCATACTTGGTAGTGCTTATGTGGCCATACTTGTGTCTGTGTAGAGTGTAAAAAATAAGAGTCCTCTGTACAATTCCATTTTGTGCTATTATAACTGAATAATGTAGACTGGGTAGTTAATAATTTGTAAAGAATAACAGCTTATTTCCTCACAGTTTTGGAACCTGTGAAGTCAAGATGAAGGGGCTGGCAAGCACCCACTTGCTGGTTATCCTGTGGCCAGAGGTGGAAAGACATACAGTGGCTACCAGTTCCACTCAGGAAGGTGGAGCCTTGTTGGGCTAATTACCTCTTAAAGGTCCTACCTATTAATACTGTTGTACTGGCATTTAAATTGAACATGAGATTTGGAAGGGGCATTGAAAACATAGCACCCCCTAAGTAACACATTCCCAGCTAAAGTTGAGCAAGTTACCACTCACTGTGCCTTTTTATTGTGACTCAGACAAGGATAACCAGAAACTGGAGACAGCAGAGGAGGTTATGTATAATGTAGTGCAAGAACATCTGCCTCTGGGACCAGTTGGACAAGGTTTGAATCCTAACCTTGGCATCTATTATTGGGATGGCCTTAGCCAAGTCATGACCACACCTGAACTTCTATTCTCTCTTGTAAAATAAAGTAAAATCTTCTATCCTCTTTTGTAAAATAAAGTAAAATCTAAAATATAATTTAAGATTATAATCCATGTGAAGGGTGTGTGTGTGTGCACCCCACTCTACCCCCACATATTTATGCACATTTATATTGAAATGATTCAGTATTGGTGAATTCTGGGTTTGTAGCAACGTAACTGCCACAAATAGCAGTATGTCTTTGCTAACTGATTATGAATAATTTTATTCTTACTTCTTATTGTTATTTTCATATTTCACTTGTTCCTACCAGAATCTTATCAAGACTCTGAAAAAGGTCACCAAATACAGCTTATAATTTAAGACAGGTAAAAAATATCAGCAGTCTTAAAATGTATGCTTTCTTCAGTGCTGTCATCCCTCTTGTCACTTAACAGTTCTTTGGAACTTTATTATCCGAATATTTAGTACTGATCTGTGCCTTAGTTCTCTCATTTACACTTCTCTTGGGTTTGAGAAGGATGATGTTAGTTATTTTCTCTCAGCTTCAAACACACCCTTCTCACTTCTGGGTCACGGTGCTGCTCTAAGACTGTAGATCACATTTCTGCCTTCCCAGCAGCCTCCTGGCAGTTTCACAGTAGGGAGCAGTAGAGAGAGGCTGCAGGGAGGGGAAGATAGGACTTCATTCTTGAAATAACTTGAGAGGGGTTTTTTTAAAACCCATTTTTTAAAAATTAAAATTTTCAACTTAACTATTTCAAAAAACATTAAAATAAAAAAAAAAAGATTATTTAAACTCCCTTTGTTA
>NW_004955485.1:6637360-6663235 GCF_000276665.1 Chinchilla lanigera | reverse complement strand
CGAGTGCTGGGATTACAGGAGTGTGCCACCATGCCTGGCTGAATTTTATTTTTTATTGTATGGAAAAAGACAAAATTTTATAACAAGATGTTAGGAGAATAACAATAGTTTGTACATTGCACATTACTATCTTGAGTTACACTACAAGATATGGGCATAAAAATTTCTCTGATACTAGCACAAACCTTCCTTTTCTATGAACTAAGAGACACTAATAGTATAGCTAACTTGCATTTTTTCTCCCTTTTCTCTTCCACTTTTCCCCCTTCTAGTTCCTTTTTCCTTTTTAAGAGTTTCTTCCCATTTCACAATATCAGTTGTACATTTTAGACCTTATTTACTCTTTCAGTTTCTTGCACCAGAGAAACAGCACAATGTTTACACATGGAAGTCTAATATAGTTGTATTTTACTGACATTGAAATGTTTAAATGTTACCTTATTTTGGTCTAACATCCTTACTTACATGGAAACCTCTTTCCTTCATGCTCCCATTTCTTCTCATGTCCTCATCTTCTTTTTTAACCTATTTTTCCCCTTAGTGCTAATCACTGTGTATTACCTTTTTTTTTTTTTTTTCCTATTGATTGTGCAGTTCCCACAGTTACTACAAGTGCCATGAGGGTCAAGATGTTTTGTCATTATCTGGGAATAGTGCCTGACATATGGAAAGCACTTAGTATTTCTTGGAAGAATGAATTGATTTTAGCAGATCAACTCTTGACCATGCTTTAATAGATTTTTATATTGGATTTCTCTCCTAGAATTGATTTCACTGGGATGTTGTGTTGTCTTTTTGTTTTCCTCAGCTCTGAGCAATGCCTTGCATGTAACAGGTGTTCATTAACTGTCATTTTTTGTTTGTTTGGTTTTTATATTTTATTATGATTGAATGTCCTATATACTGGATAGTTAGGGTCTTATGTCTTGTCTTGGTAGGGGAAAGAATATCTTTTAATTCTCCATCTTGAGATCAAATCATTCAAATTAATGGAATCACTCCCACTTATCTTCGTTATTTTTCTCCTTGGTAAGACAAAATACACAACACCCAGTATTAAAGGAAGGGTTTACATTTGATTTACAGATGGCTGGCTCCAGGGCAGGGTGGCATGGCAGAGGGGCATCCCAGAAAATAAAAGTTCATGACAGGCAGAAGATAGCAAAAGTAAGCAAATGGCCAGCAACAAGCCTCTTTCTGTCCCTTAGATTTTATTTAGGCTACCCACCCTTAGGGCAGGTAGCACTCATATCCTTAATCCTAGCATTGTATCCTTGATCCCAGCATCACACATCCTAGATCCAGCCACCTGTGAAAAACTTGGGGCTTTGCAGGGACAAGCCATAACATTCTGCCCCTGGCCCCCACAAAGATTCATGTACATCCCTTTATGTAAAAGGTATTTAGTTCATCTCTATGAGTTGTCAGAGTCCTAACAGTTTCAGCATTGCTGAAAAGTCCAAGTCCAAAGTCTCTTCTGAGATTTAGGACAAATTCTTAGCTTCAAGCCCCTGTATGAATGAAAAGAAAGTTAAATATTTCCAACACGCAATGGCACAAGATAAATATTCCCATTCCAAAAGGTACAAATAAGGGAATACAAGGGAATGGGACCAAAGCAAGTCCAAAACCCAGTAGGGAGAACATTAATTCCTGTAGTTCTGTGTCCAGCATCTGAGCCAAACTGTGGCAAGATGTGAACTCCAAAGGGCTTGTTGGTTCTGGTAGTTGTACCTCCCGTGGCTTCTCTCTTGGGCTGGCTCTGTTCCCTCCTTACAGTTTTCCTGAGATGATCTACATTCCTGGCTTTTCCAAACTTCTGGGGTCTCCACTGCAGCTTTGGCTTTACACTCCCAGATTCACACGCTGCCCTTTCATGGGCTTATGGCTTGGCCTTTCAGGTCTTCTTCTGAAATCTGAGTGGAAGCCTTCCTGACCCTACAACTCTTACATCCTGCATGCACCTAAAACTAGCACCAAGGTCTTCTACTACATGAAGCAGTAGCCAGGCTTCCTTCTCTTTTGGCTGTAGGGGTCCAGTGCCTATAAACCAAATCTCAAGGAACAAATTCCTTAGGCTACTGCCATTCTGCAACATGGTGGTCTGGGACTGTCTTCTCAAAGCCTAGCCTGTAAAGGATGGAGTTCTGCTGGTTCTTGTGATGTCCTCAGACCATCCTTTTTATTGTCCTTTTCTGAAATATTAGATTTTTCTTGCTAGTCTTTTCAATGACCAATTTCTCCTGTGTTCCATCTTTGTAGGCTGCAACTTTACTGGAGCTTCCTTTCTGGCCAAACTCAAAACATATTGACTCAGTTTTCTGGGTTCCTTGCTCTTGATTCTAAAACATAAATCTGGCTAAAAGTCTCCCAACAGTAGCCATGCCATAGCCTCAACATTAGACTGTCTTGAAATTTCTTCTGCCAGATTCATTAGTCTGCTGCCCTTAATGTCAAGCAAAGTCTGGATGTGAGCAAAATGCATACAAACTTTCTGCCAAGGCATTAACAAACGTCATCTGGAATCCCAACAACCAATGCTGCCCTTCCCAGCAGAAACCTTCCCTGAGCCTGCTCTTTACTGGCAGGATTTCTGTCAGCCTTCTGAGCTCTGACCAGAGCCTCCCAGGCAGTGTAGCATTAGGCCTTCCAGGGCTGCTTTTTAAGTAGGCATCTCTGAACCTTTCCAAATGCTTTCCACAGGCCAGCTCCAAAGGCTCCTGAATCACAAGGTCAGGTACAGTCACAGCAACAGGCCCACTCCTGGTACCAAATTCTGTCTTAGTTTTTCTTGTTGTTGAGACAAATACCCAACACCCAAATTTAAAAGAGGAAAGATTTATTTGGCTTACAGATTGAGAGGTTTCAGTTTGTTGGCTGGCTGCAGCACAGGATGGCATGGCAGAGGGGCATCACAGAGGAGAAATAGTTTATGGCAGGCAAATGACAGCAAAAGCAAGCAAGTGGCCAGCATCTTTTTGCCCCTTATGTCTTATCTAGGCTACCTACCTTTAGGATGGGTCGCATGCACACCCTTAATCCTAGTATTGCATCCTTGATCCCAGCATCATACACCCTAGATCCAGCCACCTCTGAAAAGCTGCACGTAAGACTGGATGAGGCTTTGAGGGAATATTAGCCATAACACCCAATGATTATTGAAGTGATTGAATTCACTTTTTCTTTTTATTGTTGTTTTATATCTATCCTATTTTCTTTATATCTATCCTATATGTTTTTTGCCTTTTTTTGATGAACACCCCTGAGGGACTGTTATGGTTTGTGTCTAGATGTCCCTCCAAAGCCTCATGCACTTTTAGATGGGGCTTTTATGGAGGCAGCTGAATCTAGAATTTATGATTAATTTGTAGTTCAATGCTGGGATTAAGGATGCTGGGCTTAAGGGTGGGTGATTGCTGGATCAGTCCACTGATCAGCAGTATGGATAAAATAAGAGGGCCAGAAAGAGGCTTGTTTGCCCCTTTTTTGCACTCTCTTGTTTTTGCTGTCTTCTGCCATGAAATATTGCCCCTCTCTGTGTGCCACCTTGCCTTGGAGCCAGCTGATGATGGACTGAAACCTTTACAAACTGTGAGCTAAATAAGCCTTTCCCCCTTTAACTGGGTGTTGGGTGTTTTGTCTCAGTAATGAGAAAGAAGTAACTAAGACAGAAGAATTTGGTACCGGGGAAGTGGGGTCATTGCTGTGACTGTACCTGGCCATGTGGTTCAAGAGCCTTTGGGAATGGCTTGTGGGAAGAGATTAGAAAGGTTCAGAGATGCTGGCTAAAGAAGTAGAGCTGGAATGCCTTAGGCTGTTCTGTATGGGAGATTCTGGTCAGAGCTCAAAAGACCATAAGTTTGATAGAGATCCTGTCGGTAAAGACCAGGCATGGAAAGGTTTCTGCTGGGAAGGACTGCCCTGGCTGCTGAACTCCAGGTGATGTGTGTTATGGTTTGGCAGGAAGCTGGCCTGCATTTTGCTTGTTTAGAGATATTGCCTGCCTGACAGAAAAATTTCAGTGGAATCTACTGTTGGGACAATCGCATGGTTACTGTTGAGAGTGTTTGGCCAGATCTATGTTTGAAATTAAGAGTGAAGAGCCGGCAGGGCGATTTGAAACATTTGGCCAGAGGGAAGGTTCTAGTAGAGCTGTGGATTGCAAGGATGAAAGAGAGGAGAGCATGGTTGCTGAGAAGGAGCAGGACAATGAAAAAATGACCTTGGGCCTTTTACCAGATGGAAAGAGTGTATTTGAAATGCAGAAGGTCCCTCTTTTTTAGTGTTGCCATACCTTGTTGTTAAAAGTTAATGGGAGGCAAGGACTGTTGCCAGTAGCATAAAAAGAGAACTGGAGGGGAAGATGGTGTGCTGTTGGTTCTCCTGAAGAAGCTTGTTCTGGTTTTCCTGATAGGAAGTCAACTGTTCTCATCACTGGAGGAGATGGGTCCTCATTGTTTTTGAGGATGACTGTGGTTCTCTTTGGGGGAACTCTAGTCCTTTGAGCTTCCTGGCTCCAGTGCAGCTCCTTCATCCCACTGGCACAGACTTTCTAGCTTCCACCACTGACCTTTGGGCCTTCCCAGTGCAGATCCTTGATACAGACTTGCATGAGACATTGTCATGGGCTCTAGGTCTTCAGCTGGACTTGTGTAGGACATTGCTGTGGGATCCAGGCCTTCAACTAGAGTCTTTGGGTCTCTAGTGTGTGGACAGATCTCCCGCACTCTTGCATTTGACTCTTCAGTGAATATTATAAAATAATTCTATAAATTATGTGTCTTGTATTAATCTTCTCCCTTGTAAACCCTGACTGCAACAGGGACTGAAAGCATACCTGTCTTCTTTGCTAATCTGTTAATAGCTGGCTGAGAACTTTATTAAAATAGTATTTTTCATTATAAAGATACTATATAGCCTTACAAAATGTAGAGCTGTAGAAAGAAAATAAGAATAATACAAGAAAGTGTAATTTTCACTCAGCTTTATTTAGAGCATAAAGCCAACAGAAAATTTAGACCGGTTAGGCTTTTCTGCAGTCTCCTACTTAGGTAATGTGGCCAAACAATATTGATTTGTCATGAAAATAAAAACAGAGTTTAAAAGTTTATGACTGATGTTTGAAAACCTTTCATGAACAGTGGTTACATTTTTAAATTAATATCTGGTATTTGTTGTTTCTTTTTCTTTTTTTAATCTTAAAAATAAAAGAACGAAAACATATTAACAGACACACATGCATTTACAAATTAACACAAGAACAATACAAGCAATATTGAAATTCAGACAAGGTGATAGGAAATTGACAGTGGTTGTTGTATTACATATTGATTTCTTCAAAGTGGTTACTCAGGAAAACAAGTATAGACACGTAAGATTGATCAAATAGTTAATGAACTGTTTCTTTTAATAAAGCGATAGAAGTCAGTAGTACATCTATGTTAGCTATCCTGTATATACACATATACATAATTTTCCCCTTCTTTGTTTTCTCTTTTCCTTCATCCCAGTTGCTCTTTACTTTTGAGCAGTTTCCTTTCATTTTGGTATTTGTTATTTCATTCTTGCTTTTAGTAACTACTTGCTTCATTTAAGTCATTATGTTGGACTGAGACTGTAGCTCAGTGTTAGAGAGTATATTCATCATGCTCAAGCACCTGAATTCTATCTCCATCACCATATAAAAACAAAAACAAACTAAAAGAACTTTATGCGAAGTTAAAAGACTTTATGTGAAGAGTTCCTATACCTTCATATATTAGATGATAAGATGTTAATAAGCATAATTCATATTCCTGTTATGTTTCTTTTTTTTTCTGTTACGTTTCTTTAAGTATAATAGTATTGCTTATCAGTGTTTATTTCAGTTTTGATGCTTCAGATTTCTAAACAACTGATTCTAAAAGGCAAGAGACATCTTTGTGTGTGTGTGCGTGCGCGCACACGTGTGAGCACTCGTGCATGAACTGGGAATTAAACCCAGGACTTCTTAAATGCAAAGCATCTACATTCAAATGCTAAGTATGTGCACCAAAT
The DNA here is from genome assembly GCF_000276665.1 of Chinchilla lanigera. Classification (NCBI taxonomy): domain Eukaryota; kingdom Metazoa; phylum Chordata; class Mammalia; order Rodentia; family Chinchillidae; genus Chinchilla; species Chinchilla lanigera. The sequence continues at coordinate 6,657,199 of NW_004955485.1, read as the reverse complement.
TACACCTACCCCATAGAGTCATTATACTTTCTAATGTAACTCCTGTTTATTACTTATATTAAACCAAATGATGCCATTGTTGGTTTAATCAGTAGATAATGGAATTTGTTATATAATGAACTTTAGAGATTATCTACTGTTAATCATATGTTTGCCTACTCTTGTCCCAGGACATCTGTAGAAGCATATGGAAGCAAGATGACTTATAACTCTACCCCCAGTATCCTTGGCTTCCTGCTAGGGCTTATATTTTATAGTGTTTCTTTACAAGGACAGTTTCCTCTGGTCTCTTCTTTTCCCAAAGTGTTGCAGTAAGATGGTAGGAAAAGGGTTGATCTCTCCCTGGCTTATTTCCTCTGCCTCATGAGAGGGTGAGTTCTAGTAATTGGCTAACTATAGTACCTTTTTGAGGAGACAAACAATACCATATTTCATCGGTTTTATGACAGAGTTTTTTTTTAACATCTTGGAAATTGGGAAAGTGGGAAATGTCTTTTTTTTTTTTTTTTTTTTTTTTTTTTTTTTTTTTTTTTTTTGGCTTATTCTCTGGTACCGGGAACCGAACTCACAACCTTGCGCTTGCCAGGCAGGCGCTTTTGCCGCTGAGCTAAATCCCCAGCCCCTGAAATGTCTGTTTTTGGTCACTGCTATCCTGTAATTATTGGCTAGGGTAGGGGTCATAAAGCAGCTGTCATTCCTGTGCATCATGAACTTGCATGTATCTCTGCTGTCATACAATTGCAAACCCCTCATATTTTGTTCAGTGAGGGCAGTGTAAGAACTTTCTGAAGAAACAACATTAGTTCTGGTTGTTTTTGAAAAATCTTTTAATGCCTGGGCTAAAATTCAATAAGTAACAATGTAACTTGTTACTTCAGTAAGTAACATGTAACAATTTGCAAAATGAGAGTCAGTGAATTCCAATTAAATCTTGGAGACAGTAGTGACATGCTCTTCCAAGATCACATTCACCAGAGCTTTTAGTACCTAGAGGGCAGTATTGTGTGGGAACACAAATTGGATAACTTTGAGTCAAAAAGTGATTCAGGAATAGGAGACATAGCTCAGTGTGTGCTTGCCCAGTATACATGAGGTCCTGGGCTTTATCTCCATTACTGAAAAAAGTGATTCAGAAGGTAGAACCTAAATATGAAGATGTGTTTAATTTTTCAGGTATTCACAGAAATAGTAGATATAGAGTAGTAATTTATATTTAAATGTGTTCAGAAGAATCCTTTCAAAAGAGATAACAAAACTTCTAGATGGTAAAGTATTGGCATAATGCAGTTAGCAGGTGTTTTTGCCTAAAATTGATAAAATGTAGTGGATTAGAGTATTATTCTATTGTGGTAGCATTTACCAGTATAAAGTTACCTTTTTATCCTAAACATGTTCTCTGAACCCCAAACTTTAGTGTTATAGTTTATCTCTATTTTTTCCAAAGAGAGTAAAATTTAGCAATATTCTGTTTAGAAAATTCCCGTATGTAGCTAATATCTGCTGTATATTTTTTCCCATTGTCTCTAAGGTTAGATAATAGATCTCGTTCAAATATCTTACATCTGGTTTTTTAAAGTACTTTATTCTCTAAAAAGTACATTTCCGTTAAAATTTAAAGCAGTATGAAAAATACAGAAAATCAAAAGTGCAGAAGTTCTGCCGTTGTTGCCAGTGACTTCAGATATTTTTGTGAAGCCATATGTGTGTGAAAAGTGCTGTGCAGTTTTTGTGCAATTGCATGCTTCATGGTAGATTTTTTCATTTGGTGTTGTGGCTACCATTCCCTTTTAAGAAATACTGATTATTTAATTTTAATGACTATAATTTTCCATCATACGACTGTACTACATGATTTAACTTTTTAATGGATGTTTAGGGTAGATTCAGTTTTTCTAACACCATTTTTTTTTTTTTTTGGTTTTTCTCCGGTACCAGGAACCGAACTCATGACCTTGTGCTTGCCAGGCAGGCGCTTTGCCGCTGAGCTAAATCCCCAGCCCCCTCTAACACCATTTTTAAAAGTGCTTTGATTCATATGTTTGTATATGCATATTTTTGTTTTGTAAAATTGGAAGTTCTTAAAAGTAAGATTTGAGCTTTTTAAATTTATTGAAGCCTTATCATTACTTTTTAAAAGTTTAGCATTTTTTCATTGAAAGGTCATAGTATAGTTTTGTTGAAGTTATGTGTGTAATACCTAAATTTCTTATAAAAACAACCTAATTAGTACATATTTTAAAGCAAAGGTCTTGGCTTCTGCTTCATACTTGAAGTCTTTCATTTGCAATTAATAATGAGAAGTTATTCAACCAAAACTAGGAAATTGAAAGTTTAATTACCAAGGGCAAGGAAAAATGCCAAAACTGATGGAAATACAAGAAGACTGGAAAAGTGTAGGAGAGGCCAAACTTAGTCCTTTAAAGGCTCTTGACCGGGCCTAAAATCAAATTGACGTAAGATTAGCAGCAGGAAAGCATACAGATTTAATGCCTCGTTTGCGTATGTGCGTGTGCATGTATGTGTGTATGTGCATGGGAACCCTCAAAAGGAAAGGAAGACTCAAAGAAATGATGAAATCTATATTCCTTGATATTAGGTTGAACAAAGAGAGGCAATTATGAAAAAGTAGGTAAATTATGTGGGAGACTAAAGGAAGATAAAAATTGTTTCAATAACATCTATTTGTACAGAATTCTCTGGACTATGACTTCTATAAAAAGGTGTTTCTTTTCTTTGGTACAAGGAGGGCATCTTTCTCCTGGGACTTTTTTTTTTTCCTTTTTAATGTCCTTTTGTCAGTAAGGAAAGGAGAAGATGAAAATGCCCTCTTTGCACCTGTTTCTCATGTACCTTTAGCTCAAAGTAATCCTTAGGTTAAAGAGGTATAGTTAGAATACCCTTCAAGGGCAGTTACTAAGGTTGGGGGAAAATAGTTTTTGGAAATAGACTTGGAATTAAATCCTGATTCAGTCTCTACTAGCTACATGTCTACAGGAAGCTTTTTTACATGCCCAAGTTAATTTATATTCTCTTTTGAGATAGCACTAATAAAATATCATGGGATTCTTTTGAGGATTAAATAATAATAGTAATAATTACACCATATTTTAAATAATATATGCCAGACATTGAATGAAATATTTATATGTATTTTTTCACTTCGCAAATATATATTAATTCTCACAAACTTGAACAGTGTAGGTAAATTTCACTGACAAAGAAACTAAAATGGGGATTTTCTAAGTTGCCCCTAGCAGCACAGCTAAGAAGAGGCAAAGCAAGAATTTGGTCTGACGCACCAAAGCTGGTGATTTGAAACTGTCCTTTATGCATATAAAACACTCTGCACAGCAGGTTGTAACTAATACCATGTTTAAGTTGTCTTTTAAAAAGTAGTACGTCAAGAGGATGAGAAGAGAAGCTGCGAACTGGAATACTTGCTGAACATGTAACAGAAAAGGGGATGTTATCCAAGATATACAAAAAGTCTTAAAACCCAACAGAAAATGAACAGCCTGGTACTTTTTTTAAAAAGACAAAAGTTTTGAACAGATACCTTGTCAAAAAGGATATATAAGCACCAAATAAGCATATGAAAGGATGCTCCATGGGAATTGTTACCCCTTTCTGATCCCAGGCTGGGTTCATTGCCCCTCTCTGGAACTGTGGAACCGATGACAAGACCAAGCATCAACTGAACAGTGAAGGAGATTTTTATTCTTGGCCAGGAATGGGAGTAGGAGATAAAACTCTATTTCCTATTTGGTGTTGAAAAGCTGTTGATAGAGGGTAAAAGAAAGGAGGAAGGATAGGCTTATGAAGGGGAGAAATATTCATGTCTTTTCTGGGAATAGGGGGAAGTCTCCTGGAAATTTGGGGTACCATTTATCTTGGCTCCTTTTATGTTTCTTGAGGGCGACTGTTAATTATTAACTGTCATGGTGCTGGGGTTGGTGCTATTTAGGTTGCAGATGAGTTATAATGCAGTTAGAGGGTGTCTGGGGGTCACTCTGGCAACTGTCTTAGATCCAACCATTTTGAGTAGCCTACCTGAAGAGGAGCCTCTGACCTGCAGGCATCCTGTCCTCAAACAAGGTTAAGGTAGGGTAGTAACACAGCTAGGTCAAGTAGGCAGTACAAGATTGGGGCATGATAAGAGAATTGCACATGTAAATAAAATGCCACTATATGCGTATTAGATTGGTGAAATTCACAATGATAGCATCAAATGCTGGCGAGGGATGTGGAACAACAGCGATTCTCATTTTGTTGGTAGGTATGCAAAGTAATGTGGCCACTTTTGGAAGACAGTTGACAGTTTCTTACAAAATACACCATAGGATCCAGCAATTACACTCTTTGGTAGTTACCCAAATGAGTTGAAAATATGTTTACATAGAAACTTATACATGCATGTCTATAGCAACTTTATTCATAACTTGGAAACAATGAATATGTCCTTTGTTAGGTGAGTGAATAAACTGTAGTACATCCAGATGAGGGAATATTATGCAACACTAAAAAGAAATAAGCTATCCAAATATGAAAAGACTCAGAAGAACAATTAAGTACATATCATAGAGTGAAAGAAGGCAAAAGGAAAGGAAATGTCTGCATATTGGTTCCAACTCTTTGACATTCTGGACAAGGCAAATAAAACCAAGGAGGCAGTAAAAAGATAAGTGGTTGCCAAGAAGTAGGGGCAAGGGAGTGGTGAGGAGGTCAGACACAGAGGGCAATAACACTTCTGTGTAATGTGATAGTGCCCTGTTAGCCACTTGTTGGAATTCCCAAGTGTGTGCAGCACCAACTCTGAGCCTGGCTGTGAACCGGGATGTGGAGTGTGAACGATGTGTTCACGCAGGTTCATCATTTGCTCCACATGTAACTGCCCCATGTGGACGGTTGATAGAGGGGAGGTTTGCGTGTGTGCGAGCGAAGGGCATGAGGAACGCGGTACTTCCTATTCAGTTTTTCTGTGATGTTCACAGTGCTTTAACAACGATTTTATTAAAAAATACATGTTTTAAGGGTGATATTTCTGATACTTCACTTTTTAGGCCCAAAACAAAGAGACCAATGTTTTAGCTGCTGCAAAGGTGATTGACACCAAATCTGAGGAAGAACTTGAAGATTATATGGTTGAGATCGATATATTAGCATCTTGTGATCACCCAAACATAGTCAAACTCCTAGATGCTTTCTATTATGAGAACAACCTTTGGGTAAGTTTTTTCTGTTCATCTGTGGGGTAACCAAAATGAGTTACTTGTTGTAAAGAGGTTGTGATTTTACGTATTACCTCTTCTGTTTATGTACTTACCTGGATGAGACTTGTTTGCCTACAGAGGTGTCACCAACAACACAGTTATCCTCAGCTTCAACACACGTTCATATAATGTTCAGGTTATACCAGCGTCATTGTGACTGTTAGACATTGGATCCAGGGGGAAACACTTGGTTAAGAATATTAAATAGTAAACTTCTCAAAACATAAAATTAGATGTACTTGTTTGTAATTTTAATTTTTTAAGATTTGTTTTTAAAGAAATTGTTTATATTTTTTAATCCTAAAGTTTTTGTAAATGATGCAATAAACTCTAGGTTAATATTCAATATTTATATTATATACCATCAGGTCCAGCTTTACTGCATGGCGGCTAAGTTGTATGTATAAATGTTTGTAGGAAAATAGGCACAAAATAGATACAGAAATAAAGTATTAGTATTCATGATGATTACCAGCCAGTCCTTTGTTTTATACCAACTTAGTTCAATCAAGAGAGCCTTTTAAAATGAAGTTTCAGTTTTTCTCCTTGAAGGAAGAAGCAGAGTGTTCTGAGAGAAGAGTAAGCGGCATAAAGAAATCTGACTGGAAATCAAGATGAATAAATACCTGCCAAAGTATTTTTCAAATAATATAATTAATTTGAAAACAATTGGTAATTGGAAAACATTCATAAAAATACTGTTATAGTGAGGGTAAAAATAGCAGAGAGTTATACAATTTGTTAAAATGTTATTTTTAAAAAATTAGAGTTATTATTGTGATATCTTTTAAAATACTGTAGTTGTTCAAGTCTCCAGCACAGTATTTCCAAAGATTATAATGAAAATGCACTCTGATTTAATATGTCTTCACTTGGGACTACTGCAGTATGAAGATTTGGATTACTGTTTAATAGGAGACACACATTAATGAAAGTCACAATAAGTATAAAATTATAACTGAGGTAGGGTTAAGAGGGAAAGGTATATGGTGTTATTTCTTGCCACAGCGTCAGGGAAGGCACCCATCAGCAGTGATAATTGAGTTAGACTCTGAAACTCTGTATTTGTTTTTAAAACTAAAGTCTTTATATATTTTCAGGGTTTACTTTTTTTTTTGGTGGTACTGAGGATTGAACCCAAGGCTTGCACGTGGTAGGCAAGCACTTTGCCACTGAGCTGTATTGCTAAACCTGTACTGTTTTATTGTTTGAGACAGGGTCTCTGAGTTACCTAGGTTGGGCTCAGACTTTGGATCCCCTTGCCTCAGCCTCATGAGTAGCTGGGATTATAGACAGGTGCTACTATATTGAGCAGAATTTATTATTAGTAAAGTTAATATTTTTGATCAGTTAAATCATAATAGTTATCTTAAAATGAAAGTAGTGAATTCTTTCATTAGTGACAAAATAGATATATTATACTGTACTAAGTAAAAATCCTGTATCTGGTAATTTTAGAGGACACTAAAAATGGCCCTTAGTGAAAATGTACATGCTTCCACAATGTGTTTTCTTTGTTATTTAGTAAATGTTTATCATTTAAAACTTACAACTCTTTTGACAGAGAAACTTTTATTGTTTAGCATAATATCGTTTCCATAACCTAGATTATTTGATAGCTATTTCTTTATCTTTTCTGCTAAACTGAAGAAAAATTCTGAAAGTTAATACAGTTTTTAGACACATGCTTTTTTATTTGCATGCAGATCCTCATTGAATTTTGTGCAGGTGGAGCAGTAGATGCTGTGATGCTTGGTAAATACTTTTTTATTCTTTATGTTTGTATCTTAAAACTCAGAAAGATTTTAACCATTTATTTATTATATATATCAAATTATTGAGTGAAGTTCAGTAAATTAAGAAATCAATTTAATTATATTTTTATATTGGACAATTATAATACAGTTCAAAAATTAAAATGAGATGTTGAGTTATATGTCAGTAAAGTATTCTTTGTAGATATTTAGTTCTCAGATAAATTCACTGTATATAATCTTTGACAAGACCACAGTGATGGTATATACTGGAATGTATAAAGCGTGATGGTGTGCTTTCATTGTGTACGAATGCAGATTTTTTTTTTTTTTTACTTTATTCTTACAGAACTGGAGAGACCTTTAACTGAGTCCCAAATACAAGTAGTTTGCAAGCAGACTTTAGAGGCATTGAATTATTTACATGATAATAAAATCATCCACAGAGACCTAAAAGCTGGCAACATCCTCTTTACCTTAGATGGAGATATTAAGTTGGGTAAGTTATTCACCTAAAAAAATTATTTGAATTTGTGCTTTGAAATTTACCCCTATATGTATGTGACTTAATGTTATTTTATTACTAGTTAAATATATGAAACATGGAGAATTACTCTTTACAAATTTTTTAAACACTTTCTTGGATAAATGTTCCTGAACTCCCAGAATTCCTAGGTATAGGCATCTAATTGAAAGACAGGTTTTTAAAACAAGCAAGAGAAGGTGGATTTTTATTTTTAAAAGGGCAAATTTTTATAAGTGTGGTTAAAATTTTTGCCTTAAATTTTTCTGAATAGATTTAGAACTTGTAAATATTTTACTTTTAGAACATAGTATGGTATAGTATAGTATAGTATTCCTCAGGTTTTTTTGTTTTTGTTTTTGGTGCTGGTACTGAGGTTTGAACCCAGGGCCTTCCCACTGAACTATATCCCTAACCCTTTGAGATGGGATCTCACTAAGTCACTGAAGTTACCCAGACTTTAATTTGTCTGGGTAAGCTTTAGTTTGTCATCCTCCTGTCAGAGGACTGGGATTAGAGATACGTGCTACCATGCCTGGTTTCAGTTTTATCTTTATTTACAGAATTTGTGTCTAGCAGGTCTTTTTCTGTATTTAGTTTTATGCTCTGTTGATGTGGTACCTTTGGTTAAATTAGCAAAGTATCCTGAAGTTTGAAAAAGATATTTAAAATAAGTGTAAGGACTAGCATTTTAATTTTTTTTTTACATCAAAGGAATGATTAACTATCCATAAGACAAAATATATTCAAAGACCATAATGATAATCAATGATTATAATCATTTTACTTTATCATGACATCTAAACAGGTGATAAATTTTACCCTTTTTGTCACATAAACACAGAGAAAACCACACAAACACTGTCTAGTTTAGTGACTTAGTAGCTTTATAGACAAGAGCTTTGAAATCAACACCTACATCAAGAAATCAAAGTGTCAGGCACCCAGATGTTCTTCCATGTAACCATCTCAGTCACCATCCTTTCCTTCTCCATACTCTGACTTTTATAACAATCACTTCCTTGTTTTTTTATGACTCATTTATCCTGTGTTCAACATCCTGTATTTAGATGTGAAAGTTTAAACTTGTCCACATACAAATTTTGATTTTTCTTTTAAAAACTTTAATTTATAGGTCCATCCCACTCCCTTTCTTATATACATTCTTCTGGAGGCACTATCATCTTCAAGGGAGGAATTCTTGATTCTTTGGGGGCAAAAAACATATTACCTATTATAATGGTTTGTGACCTCTACCTCAAAGGCCCATGCTACAGATACAGTATCTGTGATACTGAAATTTGATGGGTGTAAGAGGGATTAGGAAAAATGGTCTGAAATACTCCTTAAGGAGGGTATTGATGAAAAAAGGTGGAAAATACTGATCCATGCACCTAGGCCAGTGATAGTGAATGTTTTAGAGATGAGCAATTAAACCTGAATATTGAGGTTTTAGTTTAGAAAATAAACCAGTTCAGCTGGGCATGGTGGCCTACACCTGCAATCCCATTACTTGGGTGGTTAAGGCAGGAGGATTTCCTGGGCTACATAGTGAGTTCAAGGCCCTGAAATACACAGCAAGATCTTGTCTCAAAAAAAAAAGAAAATAAAACAAAATAACTCACACATTAACATATTTTGTCTTAAAAAAAAAAATACAAAAAAATAAACATGCTGTAGGTTCACCACCACTGATCGTAGGCTGTTTGACCTGTAGCATTTTTCTCTATCTGCATTTTGTATTCTTACAATGATTTCAGTAAGTTTCTCTTCATTTTTTTCAAATTGGCAGATGAATCCAAAGGCTTGATGAGTCTCAAGTCTAATAATTAGACAAGATGAAATGGTTTTTGCATTCTTTCATCAACAGGCACACAATATCCACTTTTTACTCGTTTCTTTGTTTTAAATATTACAGACAAGTCCAGCTATAAACCAAAATTAAATTTATCCAATCACTTTAATATCATTTTTTAAAACTCAATTATATGTATTCAACACTGGTTAATACCTGGGATTCTTCTTTGATTTGGGCTGCAAAATGAATTCTACATTGTTTTTAATTTATTATTTTGATATAATCATTTTATTATTTTCATTTATTATTTTAAATTAACTAGTTTCCTAGGGTTACAGTTCATACAGAAAAGACAGGAAAATGCTTTATTCCTTTATTTAGCAGTTAAGATAATAAGCTGATTCTTTGATAGTTGTCTGAGCTCTAATGATAAAGTTGTGATGTTGCTGTTCTTTATAATTTAAATGAGAAAACATAAAGTTCCTAATACTCCTTTTTATGAGGAAGTTAGTAAGACTGCTGTCATAAAGGCTGCTTTAATGTAATTTCTGTTTTTCACACTATAAGAAGATGTCTGGAGGTTTCATTGCAGTATACAGCACTAATTAGCAGGGTTTTTTCTGAAGTGTATAAGGTATTTTAAAATTACTATTTTGAGCTCTGAAGAATATATTGTTTGAAGACATATGAAGATGGTGACATTAAATTTATTAATTATGGAAACTGGTAGTGTTTTTGGAAGGGGTAGAAAGACAGTGGTCAAGATTAGAATGTAGAAAATTTATTTTGCTTACCCTTTAATATGAGTATATTTATTGAAGATTTGAAATACTCCCCTCTCCTTCCTGTTGAATATAATTAACTATGTTTAAAAGCTATTATTAATACCATTGTATAATTGTTTATTTCAAGCCGATTTTGGAGTATCAGCTAAAAACACGAGGACGATCCAAAGAAGGGATTCCTTTATTGGCACACCATATTGGTAGGTATCAGTTTTTATAAATTTACAGTATTAGTCATGTCAGCAGTTTTTTCCACCCTAGTGCCAGGCAGAAATCCAGAATTCAGAACTTTCTCACTGAACTGTATCCCCAGCCCTTTATTTTTTATTTTGAGGCAGGTCTTGCCAAGTTGCCCAGGCTGGGCTTGAACTTGTAATCTTCCCCCTCAGCCTCCCATAGTGCTTGGATTATAGGTGTTTGCCACTGTGCATGGTTACCAATTATTATTATGGATAAATTTGGTCTACATTATTTTTGTTTTTATTTATTAATTTTGTTTGTTAGTTTGAGACAGGATCTCACCATGCTGTTTAGGCTGGCCTTGAACTCACTGCATAATCCAGGCTGGCTTCAAACTCAGTGATCCTCCTGCCTCAAACTCCTAAGTACTGAGATTACTGGCAGGTGCCACCTCTCCCAGCTATCCATATAATTTATTATACTGTCCTGTGTTTTTCAACAATTGTGTTTAATTTTAACATCTTAACTTCGAATTCTCTCTTTTCCTAGGATGGCTCCTGAAGTGGTCATGTGTGAGACATCAAAGGACAGACCGTATGACTACAAGGCTGATGTTTGGTCCCTGGGCATCACTTTAATAGAAATGGCTGAAATAGAACCACCTCATCATGAGTTAAATCCAATGCGAGTGCTGCTAAAGATAGCAAAATCTGAGCCCCCTACATTAGCACAGCCGTCAAGATGGTAAACTTCTAAACCAAGCTTTTAAGAAGCACAACTTGATGTTTCATTCTTTTAATTTTCCAAGGGTATTTAACTTTAGGTATATGGTACAAAGACCATGTGAATTACAAAATTGATTTTGGATATATTTTCAAGATTTAAGGACTAGGGTGGGGGTATAGCTCAGCAGCACAGCACCTGCCTGGCAAGTGTGAGGTCTTGAGTTCGATTGATTCCTGGCACCAAAAAGAAAAGATTTAAGGACTATAAAAATAATTATAAATAACTTTTCCCTGTATTTGAAAATTTGAATGAGTTGAGTTCTACAAGAAAAATATATTTTCTGCAAGGTGAGAAAGTGAGGCATATATGTGGTTGGTGTATATTTGTGGAATTTAGTGTAATAGAATTTTTGGCATACTTGTGAATATATGGCTTTGTCTCAGTGACTGTGTTCCTATTTAGATTTATTTCTGTTGTATATATTCAGAAGAATAAATTTTATAAAATTTTATTTTATTAGCTAGTTTTCTAATGTTAATACTGTTCCTAATAATGAAACTTAAGCATGACTTATCAAGGAATTTTATTTGAATGTCATTGTTAAAATTTTATTTTGAAGGTCTTCAAATTTTAAGGACTTTCTAAAGAAATGCTTAGAAAAGAATGTGGATGCCAGGTGGACTACATCTCAACTACTACAGGTAAAATAGGGATAGTACGACAACAGCAAGTCATATTGTTTTCATGTCTCTTTAAAAGTACACAGCCGGGGACATAGCTCAGCAGCACAAGTGCCTGCCTGGCAAGTACAAGGTCGTGAGTTCAATTGCCGGTACCCACAAAAAAAAAAAAAATAAAAGAGTACACAGATCCATTCATTGTGTTCTCTTTGCATTTGAATTTGTCTACAGAAAGCCGAAGTATATTATGCAGTAATTTGGACTTGCTTTGCAGATGTACACTGCCACTCCTAACAGGCGCTCAGTTCATAAGTCATTGCTCTCGTGCTTCACTTGGTTTAATTATATTGCTTTCACTTTCCTCATGTCTCTGTAGTTGCTAGAAAGCAGGCGTCTGTGGGCAAGGGCCGTTAGCTAATTAATTTCTAGAATGTCTCTTACAGTGAACAGAAGTATTGGATACATATAATCAAGTTTTACTAAATGATACTAAAATGATTGGATAAATTTAATTTTGGTTTATAGCTGGGCCTGTTTGTAATATTTGAAACAAAAGTTTGTCAAATCAATAATATTTATGGGCAGACAAACAGGATAACAAATTTACAGGATAATCATTGTATTAGGATGACTTATTGTATAACTCCTGCATGGTAGTGTTTTAGACTGATCTCTTTATGGGGTGGGGGAAAGCAGGAAACAAATACCTCATGTGTACAAGTATATCCCTGTCTACCTTTTCGGACTATTTCACTATTCCTACATCTGAAGGCCTTGATTTGTGGCAGACACTGTTGTGCGTTGAGTGTACAGAGGTGGATGAAATACCTTCTTCAGGAATATTAGGGCCATCTCAAAAACAAAAGAAAACAAAAGAAAACAAAAAACAGGTATTTGTAGATGCTTTGCACAATTCTCAAGCTTTTTGTAATTTTTTTTAGAAATTGAGGTTTTGATGTGATTTATATAGATTGTTACTTTTTAAGAACCAATGATATACTGACTTGCCTTAAATTTTAATTTTTTTATTATGAAATTTTAAGACAAACAGAAAAATACATGTACAAGTCACCATTTTTGACAAATTTTCTTCAGATTCTTAGGGAATGAAACACAGATCTAGTTGCTGGCAACTATGACTTCTGCTCAATCCCCTCTCTCTCCTTTCCTTTCCAGATAGAACATCTTCTGAAGTTACTTGTGTTTTTCTTACATATAGTTTACATTTTTAGCATGTAAAGGGTGTGTTTTACAAGGTGTAAAACACTTACTGTACAAGGTGTCTCAGTAGTTGCTGAGCTCTCTCTTTTTCATGATCAACAGCACCCTTTTGTGACTATTGATTCCAACAAGCCAATCCGAGAACTGATTGCAGAGGCAAAGGCTGAAGTAACAGAAGAGGTTGAAGATGGCAAAGAGGAAGACGATGATGAGGAAATAGAAAATTCTCTGGTCAGTACTTTGAAAGGGAATTTCTTTTAGTAAGTTTTTAAGAGTAGAGTTTTGAAATACGATGGCACCTGTATCTTAAGGGTTAATCTGAGTAACAGCAGAAAACCTTTAATTTTAGAGGTAACAAGGTTGCTCCTTGCTACCCGTTTTTATCATGTTTGGTTGAAACTATTATTATATAACATTTATTCTTGAATAATTATCATTACTTTTATAACTTCAACTTTTATTGAGTATAGATCACTGTTATGAACATTGTTTTGATCATTATCTTGAGGTCATTTTTTAACACTAAAAATACATAAAATCTCTTTTAGCCGATACCTACAAATAAGCGTGCCTCCTCTGACCTTAGTATTGCCAGCTCTGAGGAAGATAAACTTTCACAGAATGCTTGCATTTTGGAATCTGTCTCAGAAAAAACAGAACACAATGCTTCTGGAGATAACTTTAGTAGCAAAGTTCTTAATGAAAAGCCTTGCACTGATGAACCTGAGAAAACTGTGGAGGATGTTGAGGAACACGTGACTGATGCACACTCAGGAGCTGTGGCCGAGCCCCCTGAGAGAACGACAGAGCTCCAGGAGAATGGAAGAAAGGAGAAGAGACCCAGGCTTGACAGTCTGCCTGACACTGACGACCAAGGAATGAGAGACATTAATTCAGCCAGTGAAGAAAAAGAGAATAATGCAATCACTTTAGAAGCAAGTACTAAACATAATTTGAAACCTGAGGAAGAAAGGGATCAGGAAAAGCAACAGCTACTTGAAAATAAACTTGTAAAATCTGAAGATAGTGAACGGACCGTTATTCAAACAGTTGATCTCGTATCTCAGGAGACTGGAGAAAAAGAGGTAGAGACTCGTGTCACTGACAGTGAAGTGCATACAGAGGGAGACATGCAAGAGCACTTGGGAGAAGATGACACAACTCCAAACAATGTGACGAGTGATACAAACCATGCAGGAAGAAACGAAGAAACAGACGGTGCTCAGAAGACAGTTGAAGACAGCCCTGAGGGTGTGCAGAGTGATGAAGGGAAAGAAGTGGCTGAAGGAGCGCAGAAATTAGTAAGTAAGGCCACAGAGGGTCCTGGGACTAGCGGCACTGAGGAAGTTCCTCCTGTTACGGAAATCACAGAGACTAACGACGTAAATCAAGAATTTGTGGAAGATAAACGTGAGAAACAATCACTCATCAATTCAGAGAATGAATTAGACACCAGTGAGAAACCAGGGACAAGCGAAGCTGAGGAAGTTACTGAGCCAAGTAGCACTGAAGAAACAGAGGTGAGAAGTGCAGTGACTGGTACCGATGAAGGGGCTGTTGGAAGTGAAACGCAGGACAACGCTCATGAAGCCGTTCCTCAGGTAGATACAGAGCAAAAGCAGATTCCACATGAAGTGCCAGCTGAAGCAGAACCTCAGGTTCCTGCAGCTTCACAGCCCGGTGAACCTCAGCCTGTTCCAATTCCCAGTATTAATATCAACTCTGAAGACGCAGAAAATAAAGGAGAAATAGGTGCTTTATCAAAAACTGAAACCATACTGCTACCAGAATCTGAGAATCAAAAGGAAAATGACACTGACTCAGGCACTGGTTCCACTGCTGATAACAGCAGCATTGACTTGAACTTATCCATCTCTAGCTTCCTAAGTAAAACTAAAGACAATGGGTCGATGTCTTTACAGGTAAGTGGATGTGGGTCCTTGTTTGGGTTTTTCTTTGCCATTTTGGCAATTTAAATTTTAGTGATTTCTTACAAATAAGACACTATTAAATCAGTATATTACTAACCCTGTGGATTCTTTTGGGCTACGAAAGTAATCAGTTAAAAAGAACCAAAGAGAGGCCGGGCATGGTGGTCCATGCTTATAATCCCATCACTCGGGAGGCTGAGGCAGGAGGATTGTTCTGAGTTTGAGACCAGCCTGGGCTACAAAGTGAGCTCAAGGCCAGCCTGAACTGCATAGTGAGACATTGTCTCAAAAAAAAACAAAAAAACAAACAAACAAAAAAAAACAAAACCAAAGAGAGATTCTGGATGTAATCTTTAAAGACACATTATAGTTTAGTTTGCATATCTAGGGACAATTTAGTAATGCTCAGTAAGATATAAAAGAAGTGAAAAATTAAAAGAATTATCTCTTTTTTTTTTTTTTTTTTTTTTGAGACAGCATCCTACCATGTTCAGGCTGGCCTTGAACTCACTTTGTAGCCCAGGCTGTGGGCTGCTATCAACTTGCAGTGATCCTTGTGCTTTAGCTTCCTGAGTGCTGGGATTACAGTCGTGCGTCAGCATGCCCAGTCAAGAATGATCTCTTTTTAAAGCATGTTTAGGATGTAAACAATCCTTGACTCACACTGGCTCCTACAGGTGACCAGCCTTGCTTCCTTATAGCCCTGCTGCTCCTGGGAGGACCACGTTAGGGAAAACACACAGCCCACACCTGCAACTCCAATACAAGTGGAGCTGTGAGAGTGAAATTCCCAAAATCCTAGTGTGTTTAGGCTTACCAGGGAAAGCTGTGTAGAAGCCTGGAATTGGTCCCAGGAATAAATGCCTTAACAGAAAGGCCCGTGGATTTCCAGTACAGGTGGGTCATGGACTACCCTCTGGAAAATACTTCTTAGAGACTTTGGGTTGGTAAGTAGCAGAGGAGAAGACTCAGAAGCAGTCCAGGGAAGCAGACCTTGGTGACAGGACTCAAGGGTGTGACTGGCCACATTGCCTAGGTACCTCAGAAGGTTCCGTGTCTTGCCTGGATTTTTGTCTTTTTTCCAGTTTACTTCGTTTCACTGACTGGAATTTTACCAATCCAAAATTAATTATGCCAGGGTGAAATTAGTTACGTAATAGCCTATTTTAGAAAGACAAATGCTTTTGTGAGAATTAAGGTGGTATTAATTACACCTTATTAGCAGCCAAAGCAGTGTGAAATTTGGAGGGTAAAGGAGTAGAACTGCTATGGGGGGTGTGCCAGCTTTAGATTTAGAGGAGTTTGGGGAAGTGGCCATGGTCCAGGATTTAGGGAGAGGAGCAGGAGGACCTAGGAACTGGAGGGCGAACAGTGCAGACAGAGGTTGTAGAAGATGATCAGAAGGTACCAGGAGCAGGCTGTTGAACATTCCAGCGCAGTTTGAACTTTGTGTTCTCACCGTCCAGTTTTGCTCTCTACTTCCTAACCTCTTTCCCCAGATCAAAACCAAGTCATCTTCTGCCCTCTATACTTAATCTGCTTAGCACGATGTATTTGTAGGAATGTCATGTTTGTAGCCTTTCTGTTTACATTTTAAAGCTTTTGGGTACCTGCGGAGAAATGGAGAGTGTGGTCTTGATAAGGAATTTTGGGATATAGCTAGTAGGTAGATCTTGTACTTCAGGGTGTAGTAGCACGCTGTCCTTCTGGTAACTGATGTAACGCATCTAGTTCTGGTCCTAGATAGAGGCGTACTTTGGATATTAATATTACCGATTATATAGATTTTTTTTTTTTTTGGTACCAGGAATCGAAGTCAGGACCTTGTGCTTGCCAGGCAGGCACTTGTGCCACTGAGCTATATCCCCGGCCCTGATTAAATAGATTTTGGTGCCAAGAACCTTTTCAGAAAACACATCCAGCACGCTCCAACCCATTGCTTTAGTTTTTTAAGGGATGAGCCATAGGAATTTTTTTTTCCTTGGTTTTTTTGAGACAGGGTCTCACTATGTAGCCCAGGCTGGCCTTGAACTTACAGTGATCTCTTGCCTCAGCTTCTGTCTTGCAGGGATTACACATGGCTACCACCATATCTGGCTCAGGGAACTCAGTCTTACGTGTTTTGTCAGTGAAAAAAGCAGAGGTATCTCAGAACTCACAAAAGTGAAAAGATACTGTCATAAAAGTTTTATATGCACATTATCAAAATGCCTGTCACTTTTTTAAAGCTTTGATTTCTTCTGTAAAGTTAAGTCTTAAGTCAGATGAAGTCAGATGAGGTTTAAGGTAATGTAACCGGTTTCCCAGAAGAGTGGTATTACTTTATATTCATATTTTATGGTCTTCACGGCTGCTCTGCCATTTTATTTTTAAAGAATATGTTTTCTACATCCAATATTCTGTATCAAAGCCTAACTGAAATAAAATCTCATGTAGGAAACAAGAAGGCAGAAGAAAACATTGAAGAAAACTCGCAAATTTATTGTTGATGGTGTAGAAGTGAGTGTCACAACGTCAAAGATAGTTACAGATAGTGATTCTAAAACTGAAGAATTGAGGTTTCTTAGGTGAGTAGAGAAACAACATTTCCTTTTTGTCTTTTTGAGACAGGATTTCGCTGTGCAGTTCAGGCTGGCCTTGAACTCACTTTGTAGCCCTGGCTGGCCTCAAATTTGCCGGGATCTCCTGCCTCAGCCTCCTGAGTGCTGGGATTACAGGCATGCGCCACCATGCCCTGCTCTTACTTTGTTTAAAAAACATTTAAAGCTTTGTTAAAAAAAAAAAAAAATGGTATCGGTTCCAAGGTGTAATTTTTGAAGTCTTCTTCTTTGTCATTACTTTTGTCAGACGTCAGGAACTTCGAGAATTAAGATTTCTGCAAAAAGAAGAGCAAAGAGCCCAGCAGCAACTCAACGGCAAACTACAGCAACAGCGAGAACAGATTTTCCGGCGCTTTGAGCAAGAAATGATGGTAACATCTTAGATTTTTTTTTTGTACCATTTTATTAATAATGATATTCAGTGCTTAAAAAACAAGCACTAGTGGGTTTTAGAAGTTGTTCTGAATCATTAGATTATCGTGATTTTGTGATGTATTTCTAGCCTTTATTTCTTTGGTGTTCTGAATGTCTTTGTAAAAAAATTCCTTTTTCCTTGGAAGAATCTTCCAATTTCAGTTTTGTTATCACTGATTTATGGTGTGACAGGGTCTTTATTTTTTCCCAGTTCAAGTTTGTCATGAAAACTTAGAAACACGAAGCCAGAGTTCTTAGATGTGCCTATTAGTGCTTCCATTCAGTCGTCCTGTTTAGAATCTAAGATTTTAAACCAGTCTAAAGCGAAAGCAATCGTCTTCCAGCCCGGCTGAGTATGAGAACTTCCTAAGGGCTTTTTCAGAGTACTCTTTCTTCTTTGGCTCCTATAGGAAAGGCTCCATATCCCTGTTCATTGCTGCTATAGAAACAGTGCTAATGAGTTAAGGCATGTTGTTGCCGAGTCTGTCAGTTTTTTCTTGTGCCCCAAGTTGATGAAGGAATTAGTAATATGATGCAAAATTTTATTAACTTACGTTAATGTAAGTTAGGGAAGAAATATTTGAAGTAGTTTTTAAGTTTACATCTCATCCTTCTGTGTAATTTTAGGTGGTGAGGATTGTTTTGCATGAGATGTGGCACTGTTGATTCTATCTGCTAGGTAACTGCAGATTCCTAAGAAAATCATGGAAGTTTGTTTTCATTGTGTATTTTTATAGTATCTGTATTCTCTTTTCTGGGGCTATATGAAAATTCTCTCTTTTCCCTCCAAATATTTTCCTAAATGTTTTGCTTTTCAATTTCTTAAAAAATTTTTTTGCAAATTTTTAACTATACATCTGTCCAAACTTACCTACCCAAGTCCTATACAGTATGAGTCTTTTGTTGAAATAGTTGATTTATAATTGCAAAACATTTGTTTCAGTAGCATAGGGTGCTTATTTTTAGACTCTTAATGAAGAGTAAATGTCAAAATGATGAATAACATTACATTATTAAAATAAATTCAGATGAGCCCCTCAATTTATCAAGAAATTTTATTGAATGAATACTGTCAGTTTTCTAACTTAAGTAATCCATAGCAACTGGGTTTTCTTTTGGATTGTTTAAACTTTTTAAATATTCTGCTACTTATATAATGGAAGTAATTTTCCGTGTTAGGTAAATTGCTACTTTCTGAACATTTTCTAATACTTTCGTGTGTTTTATTTGTTCAGTACTGGAAAGGTATATCACTTAATTTGAATATTAGTTATGTGCTCTTAGTAAATATCTTCACTTTAATGAGTCAGTATGCATGTTAGGAAAGCTAAATCACCCTAAGTTACAACATTTTACAGAGTAAAAAGCGACAGTATGACCAAGAAATTGAGAATCTGGAAAAGCAGCAGAAGCAGACTATTGAACGACTGGAACAGGAGCACACGAATCGCTTGCGAGATGAAGCCAAACGCATTAAAGGGGAGCAAGAAAAAGAGCTGTCGAAGTTTCAGAATATATTAAAGAATCGAAAGAAGGAGGTATGTCCAACTACCGTTTCTAATTATGTAAGACTGCCTAAGGAAGTAGGAGCAATACCTGGTAGCTAAATAGCACCCATTCATTCCTTTATTCTGTCTTCCCCACAGTGATACTGGACGGTAGTAGTAAGATCAGGTGTACCAAGATCAGGTGCTACCAAGAAACCTGGAGTAAAAGAGGCTTTAGTGACATAATCAAGTGCATAAACTGCCAATCTAGAATACCCATCTAGCTAAGCAAGCCTTCAAGTTAAGTCTGATCCATATTCCAATCTACCATTCCTCTTTTATTAATATAGTATTTAAGGCCTTGAATAACAGTATTTTTCAAGAAACCTTACTTCACTGGTATTTGCCAGTAATACCAGTAATTTATTTTCATGTTTGTTATCTTTTTTTTTTTTTTTTTTTTTTTTTTT
>NW_004955485.1:6530368-6637260 GCF_000276665.1 Chinchilla lanigera | reverse complement strand
TTTTTTTGGTTTTTCTCTGGTACCAGGAACTGAACTCACGACCTTGCGCTTGCCAGGCAGGCGCTTTTGCCGCTGAGCTAAATCCCCAGCCCCATGTTTGTTATTTTTAATTCATACTTTTAGCACATTTTTTGATTAGCTTTATTGATTTTCGTGGACATTGTGCCAACCAAAAGCTATTGAGTAACTTGAAATTGGAAATAATTTCTGTAAGCTTAACAAATTGGGAGGTACTTTGAGGAAGTAAAGGTGGAAAGTGTCTGTAAATCAGTTGATTAGAATGAGCTTTTTATCTTTCCTAATGTGGTTCCAAACTTGTTTTTTTTTTTTGGTACCAGGAATTGAACTCAGGACCTTGCACTTGACAGGCAGGTGCTTATGCCACTGAGCTATATCCCCAACCCCATCCAAACTGCTATAGAATTATTTGCAGTAATATTTTCTATAAAAGATTATCACTGATTCATAAGGAAGATTTCCATTTATTATTGTCTTTTAATCTCCAAATTAAAACTACGAGAACTTTACATCTAAGGAGTTTTCAGAGATTACGTTCTGATTTATTCTATGTCTTCAGCATAGGAAGTGGATATATCTTTTAATGTTACAAAAAATCCCAAGGAAATAATTGTAAATAACTCTATTAGGTTTAGAATTAAAAAATCTCAACCAAACTATTGGTACATTTTCATTTTTGTTACACGTTTCAATCACCCAGATTCATTGACTTTTACATTTAAATTCTGAAGAAAAACCTGGAAAGTATGTTAAATTTCTTATACCTCCTGTCCTTTACATGTGAACAACCCCCCTCCCTCTGTTCAGTTTAAGGGTGTGCTTACATTGTGCTGAATAAGATAAGAGTTGAGTGTTACTAAGCACAGTGTTGGTATGTAATTTTATTTGCTATTGCTACTGCTTCTGAACATTACCTTTGTTACCATTCGTTATGTTTTTGTTAATTTCCTTAAAATCATGGGTAGTTTTTATTGAGGGATTGGTTTCTGTGTCAGATTAAAGTAAAAGACTTTACATTTAAATATATATGAGATATTCTAGATAAATAGGTTTGTAGTGAGTTACTGTTAGAGTTTTAGCTAGTCAACATGTTTGAGATCATGTAATGCCTATTTTAAGTAATTTTGTATTTTTTCTTTATTGCTAAACTTCTTGCATTTGGGGAGTCTCTTTCTTTTATTGGTGATTTGGTTTCATGAGGGACTGCTGATGGAAAATTTAAATACACTATGTAAAATCAGAATCAGTCTTTCTGACCATTGATGGCATGTGGTGATTTGGAATCTGGTTTCTTTTGGTGCTTCTACTTGTAAACATGTGATTGTTTTTTATAGCTGGATTGTAGATCTATTGTAGATGGAATTCATGTCTAGGATTTTGAAATGATTAAAAGAAGGAACTATAAAATATACTATATATGGCATAGTAAATCAGAGTTATCTAAACTTCAAGTGTTTATACTACTGATTTGATAGTTAATAAGCATGGCTTAACTTGTTAGCAAAGGAGAATGTTATTGTCATCCTAAAGAAATCATCAGACATTTGTTTTTACCACACTGTATAAAAAGGTGTGTTTTATGGAAAAAGTGTAGTACCCATTTGTTTCTCCTTTGCAAATTCTAAGACTTCCTTTCCTTTTTTCTTTTTTTCCCCCAGTCTCATTAAGTGGATTTCATGTAGAATTATTTCTTTGGTATTTATCAAGTCAGTTATAAAAGTTTGCACTTTTATAAGTGGCATTAGTTTTTCTTATGTTCACTGTTTCAAACAATGTCAGTGTAATTTTATGATCTTTCAAGGTCAGTTGAGCTTATCGTCTTTAGTTCAGCAATAGTGCTGCAAGTAACCCTTCACTGACTGCCTTTGTTTCTTTAAGAGAAAATACGTGGTTAATTAAGCAACTAATTAACCTTTATGTGCTTAGTGTCCCTTTCTGCACTGAAATTAAGCATGCTCTGCTCTGTCCTTTTATTCTTTTTCACCAAACTAACACGCTAATGCATGTTGAAAGGAACTTTTAAACCGCTTTAATACTTGACTTGTAGCTTGTCTGCTCACATAATTGCTTGCTGTGGAGAAAGCATTATTTCCCCACTTCCTGCATGCTTATACACTAGGTTTTAAATGAAGTGGAGAAAGCACCCAAAGATCTGAGAAAAGAGCTCATGAAGCGCAGGAAAGAGGAGCTTGCACAAAGCCAGCATGTTCAGGTAACAGCAGCAGCTGAATGCTACTAAAAACAGAAAGCAGCATTTTCTCACAGCTCAATAAACCTGGCTGAATGGGTAGATTTTTAACTGTAGTTATTATATGGTGAATTTTTCCCCATCCAGAGATTCCCAGGATCTTTCTTTCAGTGCTAAATTCACCCTATTGATGATATTGAGTTGCTAATATGAAAGTAAATGGATTGTTTAGAAAGTTGAGTCCAGATGAAAGAAACAGATATGTTAATGTAAAACCCACTGTTACCCACTGTTAGTCTGGGTGGAGGTTGTATGTAATAGAGACACTGTAGGACAGAAAGGGGTGAGTGTATAGACACTGTGCTGAGGGAGAGCAGGCCTGTCAGGCTGCTGTTCCTCTAAAGTGTGAAACTAGAAGAAAAATGGTAAGTGTAATGTTAAATGGTAGATTAAACATTACTCTCAAGCTGGACGACAACATAAGCAACTTTAAAATCAGATTTTAGCTGGATATAGTGGCACATACCTGTGATCCCAGCACTCAGGAGGCTGAGGCAGGAGGATCACCATGAGTTCAGGGCCAGCGTGGACTACATAGTAAGACCCTGTTTCAAAAAACCAATAAAGGGGCTGGGGATTTAGCTCAGCAGCAAAGCGCCTGCCTGGCAAGCGCAAGGTCGTGAGTTCGGTTCCCGGTACTGGAGAAAAACAAAACAAAACAAAAACCAATAAAAAAATCATTTTAAGTATGTTATTTTTCTTTTTGATTCAGAATCCAGCAGTTAAGTGAGTACACCATTTTTCTTATAAAGAAACGATTTTAGATTGATAAGGGTTGGTCATAAGATGGGTGACTTCTTTTCAAAAATAAATTAATATTTTTAACAGAATTTCCTCACATGACTTTATAAGGTCTTTTATACTAAAAAGATGAATCTTTTAATTAAGTTTGTATTAATCCTAGAGTGAAAGATAGAGAAAGGAGCTCAACTTTTAGTTAAAAATGTCAATAAACAGAAGAGACATGAAGTATATATTAATTACTGCTCTGAATTAGTCTTTCCATGTGGCTTTGTGTGATTTTTAGAAGTGGTTTCAGACTTTTACCCCAGGGACCATGACATAGACTGCCATAGTTATTTTTTTGTCAAGTAAGTCATTTTTAAACTGCCGTTTGTTTGTCACTGCCATTTCAGGGGAGAGAATATGCTATGAAAAATAAGGAAATTATAATCTTAGAATTTAGTTTAGTAAAGCCGGCCTATTTGAGTAAAATTAGTTTGCTTTGGTTTTTATTGTGCTGGCCATGAGCCAGTAATACATTTTTGCCTGGAGCTGCTGTGGGGGTTTCTAGTTTAGAGTGAGAGTATTAAATGAGAGTATTAAATTACTATGTGTCAAGCGCTGTTCTGAAGCTTTCCGTGTTCACACTCACTCACAGCACAGCTCCATGGTAGGGGTGAGAGAACCACACGCGGGGAAGCTGCGTGACTCACGGTCACTCACCTGGTGAGTGGTAGCAGGGTTCTCACGCAGACAGGTTAGCTCTGCCGTTCATGCCCAAACGGCCCATAACGCCGCAGCGCAGCCCTCTCCAATGTGAGGTACGCCCTGCGCCTCACCTGCGCTCTCGTGCACTTGGTCCAGCCGCTGTTGGCCATTTCTTGCTGACAAAAGTGCACAGGAGATCCTTGCTTGCCACACTTCTACATTTGGTTAATTTGGCTTCCAAACCAGATAACAAATGACAATACAGTCTTGCCTTATGAAGGAATGTAGACTTCTTTAATTCTGAAGGGTAATGCATCAAACTTGAGAGTTGAAATTGAGGATTTAGTGTTGAATGAATTCCAGCTGACCCAATACTTTGATAAGTCTTTGTTGATGATTTTTCAAATAATTTTAGGGACTACCCTACATTTTTTCCAACTAAAACTGAAAGTAGTAGTAAATTCTTCCTGTAAGTTCAATAGAGAGTTCAGACTCTGAATGCATTTCAGAAGTATTTTTTTACCCTTTGATGAAGTCACTAAAACTTGGTAACTTTACAGTCTTGTTTAAACTCTTTTTGTGGAGAATTCATTAGTAGCAGCAATAGTTGTGCTGCTAGAATGTGTTTGAAACCTAGTGCAGTGGTTTGCAGGCTGCTCTCCCAGGAGCTGTTCAGCAGGCAAGGGCGGGGGTCTGTGAGCTCCTGCTTCTACTTCAACTACTTTTTATGCTTTTAAACAGACTTTTGGGTGAGTTTTTGAAAAGGAGGTTCTGCTGGTGTAAAAACCGGCAACACACTAGTGTTTGGAAACTACTGATGGAGATCTTTCCTTCTACAGATGAGAAAGAGTCCCCTCTGGTAATTGACTTGACTTGATGTAGGTTTCAAGAAACGAAACGTAACATTGTGTAATTATTCCTGACATTCGGGGAAAGTCATTCAGATACATTCTCACCTGGGAGGTGCACTGTATTCTGATCCACAGGGTGTTGCTCAGGTCATGATTCAGTCTTTTCAGCTGTCATCCTGCGCAGTCTTCAACGCCCAAATGCAGGACGTAAGTCCCAGGTGCCCATGGGAGGATGCCTTCTCCTGTTCTACCTGCTCTTTCTTCGACTCACATGTGCCTTTTTGTTGTTGACTTCATTTGCTAAAGTCTAGAAAATTGATAGGTGATTGTGTCAGTAATGACCATACTGTTAGTAGCCTGACATGAACTTCATGATACAGTGCCCTTCAGAGAGTTTTCCCATCTGATTCTCACTGCCACCACCCTACTACAGGGATGGAATACATCCCTTTCACAGACGAAGAGATCAAGGCACAGAAGACTGAGTGACCTGTCTAAAGCTGCCTAAGGGATTAATGGTAGAGCTGGAACTAGAACACTTAAAATAGTGTTCTTTTCTTAAATCTACCCTATCACAAATTTTAATTTGAGATTTGCATCTTTTTAAAGAAAAGTAAATTATCCCCCCAATAGTATTTTATAAGTTTTGCACATGTGAGAAATTGAGTGCTGTGATTGGATTTTTATCTTTGTGTGAAGTGATGTTTTGATTGCTCATGTGTATGTAGATGTTTTAATTATGGATATGGTCAGAAAAGCCATGATAAAGTAGTGATTTTAGTTCCATTTAGCTCTAGTTTCCATTTATTCAGTTGTCAATGACGAACAGTGAGTTGCCGTTCTTATTGCCAGTTTTAACCAAAGTCTGGAATTCCAGGCCATATTCTTTCCCATGGTTTCCACATGGGAAGACTAGTTTATTTATAACCGGAGTACGTAGAATGCAGCTTTGATTTCAACTCCTTTTCTCCCTCTTACAAAATTAGACTTAAAAAATTATTGGCAGATATTTCACTCTTTTTAAAGTCTTCTAAATGAGCTAGCAAAACAAGGAGTTTTTAAAAATGGGAGACATTACGAAGTACGATCACTTTTCTGATCATTACCATTTGGAGTACATCTTTTGAGTTAAAATAATCACATTCTGTACAGATAGCTCAGTGTATCCTAACCCTTTCTTAGTTTCCTAAAACCCAGAGTTGTAGTTTTGATGTTTATAGTTATTTAACTAACAGGATAAAATTCCTTATCAGAATTTAAATTTGTATTTGTAAAGGGCAGTCTTTCTACAGTTTATGTGACCATTTTGTAAAATAACTTTTGGCTTTACTAGTTTTTGATTGTTGTTGTCTGTTGTGTTATTTCTAGTGATTAAGCCCATCTTTTTTTTTTTAAGGTGAATATAACTTGTGCAATCTTTAGAGAATGTAAGATTTCTCTTAGTTCCTAAAAGTAATTTCTAGTTACAAATTCCATTATGGATGTACTATACTTGGCTTTTGAAGTTAGAAAATTTAATGAGTACATAATAATACTAAAGTTTCATTTCTTTTAAGGTTAAATATATTAATTTGTGTGTGAGGAACATTGTCAGATAATTTTTAACTTTAATATAAAAAATTCTTTGTGTCTTTGACTATGTTGTTATTCAGACCCTGCTTACTTATTCAGCTATGAAGCACCTAGGTTCTTTGCAGACTCTGACTGTGAAGAACCGCTTCCTTACATTGGTCTTATAACTGCCTACTTGTGCAAGGTGTGATGACACCTGTGATCCCAGCACTCAGGAGGCTGAGACAGGAGGGTCACCGTGAGTTTGAAGCCAGCCTGACTACATAGTGAGACTCTGTCTCAGAAAAACAAAACCTTCCTACCTTGAGTTATACCTGCTGATTCTTATTTCACTTCCTAGAGCACCACAGCACTAGTTCTGCTTGCTCCTGTGTAGCCACTGGAGCTCTTCTGTACCATAGATATTAGCTGCTTCGGGGCACACTTCTGTATTCCTTTCATTCATTATTACGAGGCCTGGTTTCTGGGCCCTCTATGCTGGCTCTGAGTTTTCTGTGGTGTACTTCTGAGCTATTGAGGTGTGATACTACAAGAAGGGATTGCCAGTTCAAGACCATTGATATGAGGGATCAGTGTAATGGGAGTTCCTTAGAAGCAAAACTTTTTAACTTTCAACTGTAATTAGTACAGTGCCCAGCACTTACTAAATGCTTAGTGAAAGTTTTCTTTGAATTGAACTCTTCACTTGATCTTAGCCAAAAGGCCGAGAAGCTGAGTTGAACTCTTCTCTTGGGTAGACAGGGATATATTATGGTAATATGACCAAAATTTACATAGATAAGCAATTATATTCACTTTAGTGGCATGGTTTATATTTACCTTTTATTTTCACATATTTATTGACTTCATTCTGTACTTTCACACTTGATTTCTTTGAGTCTAAATGTAAGATTATATGCTATTTAAGTTAGACCCATTGTTTTTATTCATATATATTTAAAAAATTGTTTATGCAAACCAATTATTATTGATCAAAATAAACTTTTTGCTGTATCTGTAGATTATGTTCATTAAACACATTTTCATATAGAAATTTTATAATTGAAATGAGAGAAACAATTTAATTTTTATTATAAATATTTACTGTAAGGGCGTGGTGGCACACATCTATAATCCCAACACTCAAGAGGCTGAGGCAGGAGGATTGCCATGAGTTTGAGGCCAGCCTGGGCTACATAGTGAGTTCGAGGCCAGCCTGAACTACACAGAGAGACTCTGTCTCAAATGAACGAACAAATGAACATATATACATATGTACATACATACATACAGAAAAAGAAGCTTGAACATTTTTTGTTACTTCTTAAAACTTAGAGATTTTGTATCCGTTTAATAAAATTCAAAAAGCCTATTCTAATAGTTGAATTTAAATACTCTAAATTTTTTGACTGTGATAGTTACATATACTAGGTAACTATAGTCAAATGAGTATATTTTATAGAGGCCATTTATTAGTCTTCGCTTTCTGCTACTGTATATTTGTACTTATGCTAAAATCCAAATGGTGATACAGATGAAATAGGACCGTTTCTGACTCCACATTACTTCTACGTGACAGTCTGAAGTGGTTACCGCCAGAGGCACTGTCAGAAGGCAGATATCTTGAGAACCTACTAGACCACTCGGTGCAGCGAGAACCAGGCTACTCAAGGCCACGTAGTTCCAAAGTGGATTTTGGGGTTTGATCTTCCTTTGGATGTACAAGAGGAGGGATTATAGGTGATGTGCTGCTTCAATCTTAATGAATTTTAAATCGCAGTTAAAATGGTCTGCAGTCTCTCGAGCTAACCCTCATCCCCAGCTGTTGTCACTGCCAAGAAGAGGGTGAGGCCCACATTTACTTGGTGCCGAGTAAACTCAGCTCTGCTTAATGACACGCATAAATTTGGCAGATGGTGTGTTCTCAGTATTTGTTGGGTGAATCAGTAAATTCCAACTATGTCGGTAGAATTTCATGATTATAGGAGTCTTATTTGTAGACTGATAGCATGTAACTCCCTTTCCTAGTAGCTCTAGTTTATATTTCTGTAGTCATATATTACTTCTAATTAAATCCTCGAGTAGTTATTCTTCCTTCAGGCACAGGCTATAGAGAATCCACCTTCCTCTGTTAGTGCAGTCATGGTATTTTTTCCTTACTCTTTATAACTTAAAAAAATAGAGTTTAAAATTCTGATGTCTTCTCTGCCTGCTAGCTCATTAGTGCTCTTCTTTCTGGAAGGCATTTCTTATTATTCTTCTTCTAGTTATGCAGTAGTGGAAAGAGCAGTTTTACAAGTGGTTTTCTCAAAGCTGCCAATGTCATAGGGCATTTTAATTATGAGCAGGCTATAAGCTTATTTGTGTGTATCATTCTTAAAAGTGAATTTAGAATATTTTATAATTGTGAAAGTTTTTCGCAAGTTGAATTGGATGACTAAGATGTTTATATTATATACGTACTGTATCGTTTTGGTGATTTTAAAATCCTGCTCACTTTGTAAACTTGGTTTAGAAATCTTGTTAACCAGTGGTGATTGAGCCCAGTAGTGGAATGGTTGTCTAGCATGCGTGATGCTTTGGGTTCAATCCCAAGTATCACAAAAATAAATAAATGTGTAAATCTTACTATGTACTTACATATGTGGTCACATGTGTAAGTGGTACTTAGTTCATTGGTTAGTTACTTACTGGTGGTTAACTGTGTCTAATAGGAACAAGATTTTGTTCAGAAGCAACAGCAAGAATTAGATGGCTCTCTTAAAAAGATCATCCAACAACAGAAGGCAGAATTGGCCAACATTGAAAGGGAGTGCCTGAATAACAAACAGCAGCTCATGAGAGGTATGTTAAATTCCACGGCATGTGTGTACACAGAATACGATGTCTCAGAAACATTGCTGAGGTATACCTTGGAAATGATTTGAATGCTTTCCTCTGCCAGAGTGGTGAAGGGGAAGATAAGGAAAGCTGTGTAAATAGGAAGAAACTAAAGTTAAGAGCTATTGCCAGATATGGAATTTCCTTGTGACAGCAGAGGTGAATAGAAACATAGCTTAAAACAGGCTGCAGTGTGGCTCAGTGGTAGATCAGGTGCTTAGTTCGCACAGCGCCATCGTACAAAACCAGAAACACACAAAACAAAAACATGCATGTTCCTGACCCAGGTGAGGCTAGAAATATATCTGAATAGCTTTATATATAATTACACTTTATAATTTGGTATACTTAATAGCTACATGATGGAATAGGATTTAAAATATTCTTTCCCCTGCAAATTATCTTTGATTTTTTTTTTTTTTTTGTTTGTTTTTACAATGACAGAACAGAACTTTGCTGTTCATGGTACGATACTTCCAGTTTATAAGATGTTAAAATAGAATAGAAAGTGGTAGTAGATATTATCTTTACATTGGTAACATTTTATTTGTACCTCAGAGTGTGTTTATGTGTACAAGGTAATATATATTGAATACTTTTATGTAAATGTTAAAATGAAGAGCAAAGTATATTAGTAAAAAGAGCCAAGTGACATTTTGAAAATTATTTTATTCCAGCTCGAGAAGCTGCAATTTGGGAGCTTGAAGAAAGACACTTACAAGAAAAACACCAGCTGCTCAAACAGCAGCTTAAAGATCAGTATTTTATGCAACGACATCAGCTACTTAAACGCCATGAGAAGGTTAAAGAAAAATTTTCTTATTTTTTAATTCATTTTAAAGTTTACAAAGCTAGTGTTTATGTTTCTTACAGATCCAGTTTTTTATTTCCTTTTATTTTGAAATTTCTTTGATGTACTTTAGATTTGATTAGTTGTATCTTGATCATGACTGCAAACTTCTTTCTCTAGCTTACAGGTAAGGTAACTAATTGCAGTGCTTAACGGCCTGGATCAGTGAGGGTGAACCTTGTAGAGCTTCCCATAGTGACATTGCAGCCAGCTTCGGCACATGTGCCATAGGCTCGCCACCACTGAAGGTTGTAATCTTCATCTGATATCTCAGAGGTTGCTGTTGTAGCTCCAGTTACAGTTTGAATATCTTAAAAATGTGGATTTCCTCTACTTAGTGAAAGAATTTCAATATAAGACTCATGACTAATTACTTTTCTTAGAATTAGTTTTTGCCTAATATTCTACTGGTCACTGTGCCAAAGGGGAGCAAGTGTGAGAAGTAGTGAGCCAGGTGTGTGGGCGCTGAATGTTAAATTACACACAACTGGATTGTGTATGAAACGTTCCTAGGAAACAGAACAAATGCAGCGTTACAATCAGAGGCTCATTGAGGAACTGAAAAACCGACAAACTCAAGAAAGAGCGAGACTGCCCAAGATTCAGCGCGGTGAAGCCAAGACGCGAATGGCCATGTTTAAGAAAAGTTTGAGAATCAACTCAACAGCCACACCCGATCAGGACCGCGACAAAATTAAACAGGTAAATGAGCAAATTGCTGTCTTCTAAGTTTGACGTTTCCGAATGACTTTGAAGTGCCACTCGCATGTTGGATTGTAAGCATTTAGAGCCACCTTGGTATTGATGTTCACTGTAACACTGGCTGGGGCAGTGTGCGTGGCGTATTCCCGTGTAGTCTCCTCTGGGTTGTGACTGTGGAGGGCAGATTCCCTGTGCCCTCAAACAGATCTTGAGCCCTAGGAATGAGATGGCTCGGACAGTTTTGTTTTTGTTATTTTGCAGTAGAGGGATTGAACCCAGAGCCTTCACACTGAGCTGCGTTGCCAGCCCCGCCCACCCTTTATGTCTCATTGAGTTGCTGAGTTGCTGCGGCAGGGTTCACCGATCCTCTTGCCTCAGCCTCCCAAGATGCTTAGATTACGTGTGTGCCCCACCACTTTGAACAGCTTTTTAAGTCAAAACATGCTCTTACCATGATGACTTTGATAAGTCAAATTCACAGGTGTATCACACAGATTAACTGAGGTCACTGAGCAGTTTAATTGAAGGACCAAGATTTTTAATCAAAAGTACTATTTTCCTGCCCAAGTCATGATGAAGACTTCACTTTGAGTCATAGGATAGTATTATTTGCAGCTTTAGTTTATTGTATTTTAAATTTTGTTAAATTCCTTTAGAATATGTAGAAATCACATTGTTCATTAACCATAATTTATGTTTGATTTTCTTATCTGTAGTTTGCTGCACAAGAGGAAAAGAGGCAGAAAAATGAGAGAATGGCACAGCACCAAAAACATGAAAATCAGATGCGGGATCTTCAGTTGCAGTGTGAAGCCAATGTCCGAGAACTGCATCAGCTGCAGGTTGGGTGCACAGGGGTGACAGAGAGCGTGGGGGAGGCAGGCAGCTCACCTGGCTGGGGTTGAGAAAGTAGTAGCTGCCCACGGAGAAATGGCAGCTTACTTTTTTGAAAACACTGGATTTTAAACATTATATTTCCTGTATAAGCCAAAATGAAGATCAGTTTAGTATAATAGACATTTGTTTATATTTTATAAAACCGTGATTAATGTAAAAATGAAGCAAAATTATAACCTAAGAAATGGAGTCATTCAAAAGCAGTATAGAAGCCAGGCATGGTGGTGCACACCTATAATCCCAACACTTGGGAGGCTGAAGCAGGAGGATTGCTGGGAATTGGAGGCCAACCTGGGCTGTATAATGAGTCCAAGGCTAGCTGAAACTATGTAGTGAAACTCTGTCTCAAAAGAGCAAAAATAAATAAATAAATAAGGCAAAAGCATTATTGAGTAAATGATATTTTACGAAAAGATTGAAGGTTTTCAAAATGATGCAGGCAGTTCAGTGAGATTCTGAATTTAAAATTTCTTTTCCTTTTGGAAGGGCATGGTTAATTTTCTTTTAGGTTTTTGAAAAGATGTGATAAATAGATGGGAATTTTTTTCCCTAAGAAATTTAGAGGGGGCTGTTTTTGGATCCTACCTGGAGTGGGCAGCGTGTTTAGAGCATAACCTAAAATGTTCAAAGTTTCAGAGTTGTACAGACCATGTGTGGGTACTCCAGACATTTGTTTAATTTTCTGGTGTAGAACAGTACCTATCTCTACATTCTGGTACCATTTGATAAAAAGCAGTACTAAAGGAGCAAGTTAATTCTGTTTTTCTGTTCATATGGTATTTTAATAGATCTAGCTCTAAATTTACAAAAATGAAACTCTTATTTCATAATTCTTGGGCCTGGTTTTTAGAGAGTTTGAACTTAAATAACGTCTTTATGTTTGAATAATTTATTATTTTAGAAGATACTTGTATTTGTTAAAAAGTGCTTGGTTTATCTGGAATTGATTTAATCCTAACTCTACTTTCAGAATGAAAAGTGCCACTTGCTGGTTGAGCACGAGACTCAGAAACTCAAGGAGTTAGATGAGGAGCACAGCCAGGAATTAAAGGGATGGAGGGAGAAGCTGAGGCCTCGGAAGAAGGTAATTTTTTTTTAATTTTAAAAATAAAAGGAGGAAAACATTAACAGACAGACAGCTTTTTACAAAATAGCAAAAGAACAGTACAGACACTACAGAGTTACAAACAAAGTGGTAGGAGAAGAAGGTAATTTTAAAGACTTGACCTGAAGTGTTGTGTCTGTACTCCTCCACCACCAGCTCTTGGCTCTCTGTCTCCTGTGTGTCAGGTACAGTGTCAGGGACAGGAATAGAGAGGAAAGAACCAAGTTGCTGTTCCTAAAAGGGTTAGAATCTAGTGACACACAGTTACATATTGGTGGCATCGTTATTCCGAAGGAAGTCAGTGTAGGCTGTGCGGAGGGGCTAGAGTGACAAACAGAGGTGGAGTGCTTCAGGCTGCCTGGAAGTCTGGGCTGTAGAGAGGAGGCCTCTTGTAAGCCAAGTGCGCTGTGAAGGGTGAGTAAGAGCTCTCTAGGCAAATGGCCAGATTGGAATGGAACGGAGCACTTTAAGCAGAGAAAAAGATAGAGCGAAGATGATGTGTACAGAGAATTGCAAGCAGTTCCCTGTCATCCGAGCGTGGTGCAGGTGGGTGAGGGTGGATGGGCAGAAGTGCGGGCATGAGGAGTAAAGGAGGAAAGGAAGTGATGACAGCTGCGTCTGGACGAGTTGCCTGGCACCAGATTACAAGGCCATTGTATGCTGTGTGGCATTAAAATCAAGGAAGATGGGAATGCCCCGCCCCCCTCCATTTCTCTTGTTTATACTTGACTCCCTGCTGGCCTGGTCTCATTGGTTAACCGTTTCGACTCTGTGTGGCTGTCACTCTGCGCTTCCTATCCCACTGTAAACTCTCAGGCCTAAACCTTTGTTTTCTTAAGGGCTATACACCTGAGCTTTCCTTTCTTTCATTCACCTGTCCACTCAGTCAAGAAATAGCTATTCAGCTCCTGCTATAGGCCTGAAGTTTCTAGAAGAAGTGAAATAACAGACTCAGTAACAGTGTACTTTTAAAGATGAAATTTTATTTATTTTTAAGTTTTTTGAATGGGTAAAACACTGCTGTGGCTCAGAACTGTAAAGCTCCAAAAGAATGAACAGCAATTGCCCTTTTCTCAGGTTCACTTGTTCGCTCCTCGCAGTGTGGCTTCTCCCTCTGAGTCCTCACCGGAGCTCTTGACAGTAGTCACCGGAGTTACTGATAAGGAAGTCCTCTAATCGTGTCTCATTAGAGATGCCTTAACAAAGTCTCTTCTCACTTAGTTTTTGTGACAATTCTGTTCGCTCTTCGTGCTCTTTGTCCCCTTTTGTCATCCAGTCTCCTGAGATACAGACATTTCCGCATTTTACACTCTCAGTTCTGTCCTTTACCGTCCTGATAGTGTATGTCAGTTGTTGTATATTTAAGAACAATTCCAAAGCTGAAATAGTAGGGTTGTGCAAGATATAAACTCTGATAGAGGCCGGGGATTTAGCTCAGCGGCACAGCCCCTGCCTGGCAAGCGCAGGGTCGTGAGTTCGGTTCCCGGTACCAGAAACCGCCCCCCTGAAAGTCATA
The DNA here is from genome assembly GCF_000276665.1 of Chinchilla lanigera. NCBI lineage: Eukaryota > Metazoa > Chordata > Mammalia > Rodentia > Chinchillidae > Chinchilla > Chinchilla lanigera. The sequence goes on along the minus strand of NW_004955485.1, from coordinate 6,623,211 downwards.
TGGATGTGGGTTCAAATCTCAGTGCTGAACACCAGTGATACATTTTGCCATTGAGTATTTCCAGGCTCTGTTTTCCTCACTTGTAAAATTTTGGCGCTGTGTTCTCCCTAAAGCTAAAGGCAGTGATGCGCGTGCGGCGCTGCCTCAGTACTCGGGGTGCCGAGTGGTGCCGTTGCTCAGTGCTGTGGCTGCTCATTGGTTTGGCTGGTCCTGGCTTGAGCCTGGTGCTGCCCCTTCCCGTCAGGGTATTCTGTCCCTCCTCACTCCGCGCAGGCCTTTGTTCAAGCGTCGTTTCGTCATTGCTTACCTCAGACGTTTGGTATCGCCTGTTCTGTCTTTGCTTTTCTTCATAACATTCGTCACTACCAGGTGGATTTGGTTCTCGTCTTCTGTGAGAGTTTAAGCTCCGTGAAGGCAGGGACAGCATCTCTTCACCCACTGATACGTGCGCAGGTGTGGAAGAGCTCCTGGCACGTTGTGAGTGAGCAGCGCATACCTGTTGAAGCTGACTGAAGGAAGTGAACTCAGGAAACCTCAAACCGAACCCTGTCTTTTTTCCTTCACATTCATCGTGCCTTCCCTCCTCTCTGCAGCTCTGCCCACTGTCAGATGTTCTTCCCTGCATTCCTTTCTCCTGATCGCCGTCCAGGTGGAGACCTGGATGACTGCTTTTCTGTGAGCGTGGCATGCTGCGAGGTACTAGTGTTGATTCTCTTGGTGCCATTTTTCCTTCTCCTTCCCGTGGCTGTGTTGCTGTCTGCTGAAGTTGCTCAGTAATGTCCTCGCGGGCCCTCTGCCCACGCTTAGTTCCCTTTCTCTTCTTCTCCCTACCTGCCTGCCGCCACCAGAGCATCTACCCTGCAGAACATCTCTGGTGCTGTCACAGGGCTGTTGGTAAGCTGTCGGTGCCATCAGGGTGTAATAGAAATGCCTTGGTGTCGTGCCACACTTGGGTCAACCTTGAGCTTCCCCTCCCAGTCGCCGCTTTGTTCCCCGTGCATGCTCCCGCGGTGTGGACGCGCCATTCAGTGCTCTGTGCTTTCCTGCCTTGGTGTCACTGTTTCAGCTTATCACATTCCTACTGTTCCTTCATGACTGAGCTCAAGTTTTGCCTCTCCTGACAAACATGCCTGTGTCTTTCCGTCCTTTCCTATACTTTGACCTCAACAATAGCACTTAGCCCTGCATCAGTTGTTCACTGTCTTTGATCCTGTCATAGGCAATTTGGGTCACGATACAAAAAATACCATAAATTAGAGGCTGGGAATTCCAAAATGAGGGTGCTTGCATGGCCATTTTCTGGCAAGGGTCCTCTTCTGGCTCACAGACTGCTGAGTGCCCACCTGTGAGTTCACACAGTAGAGAGGGAAGTGCTTGCTGTTCAGCCTTTTATAACATTGCTAGTGCCCAGAAAGCTCCATCTCATGGCCTGTGATATCCCAAAGGCCCAGCCTCCTAATGCAGTACCAGCACCTGCAGGATTAGGTCTCCTTGAGTTCAGATATTTATCACGTACTGTTTTTGCTCTGTGTTACGGGGATATAAATGTGAATCTGGCGTAGATCTTACTTTACATAGCTTTACACAATCCAGTGTACAAGAAAAACATTACATCAATACTGAACATAGGAAGTGGTAAATGATACGTGGGAGAGACAGATAATAGTTTATAGGTGTCATCTGTTGGATGCCTCCAACGTGTTAAGTACATCATTGTCACCTTTAATCTCCACGCAGCATATCAATGAGGTAGGTGGTATTACTGCTATTTTACAGCAGAGAAATTAGTCTTAATCAATTGACTCAGGCTATCTATTCACATGACTGAGCTGAGTCTTGAACCTGAATTGTGCAAAAATTACGCACTTAACTACTGAGCAGTCACGTCTTCCTTACACAGAAAGTATTGGGGCCAGTAGTTTTATGTGGGCTGCCAGAGTAGATTCTGTGTACAGTATAATACAGCACATAACAATTTCTTTCTCCCTTCCTGTTTTAGACACTAGAAGAAGAGTTTGCCAGGAAACTACAGGAACAGGAAGTGTTCTTTAAAATGACTGGAGAGTCGGAATGCCTTAACCCATCAGCACAGAGCCGGATTTCCAAATTCTATCCTATTCCTAGCCTGCATTCCACTGGATCGTAACAGTGGAAATACTCTTGGGTTTGGCTTTTTAAATATGTCATTCTGTTCTCTTCATCTTCTGCCACAGTCCATATCAAATAGCTCACAAAGACAATCACCTGACTCACCTTCTTGGTGGTTTTCTGTTTTGTTTGAAGCAAAGATGAAGGGAAAATGAACTAAGACAGATGCTAGGCCATGTTGGCAAAATAGCATCTTGCAGTAATTCCCTAAGGTGATTTTGTATATCAACCTTAAATATTGTATTCTTTAGACACTGTTACTGAAAACTGTTAGAGAAATAATGTTTAAAGTTATTTAAAAAAACCCTGTTACATCACTAAGTATTAATACCTTTTCACGTGACCCACCTTTTCAATGATGCCTAAATTCTGTAGTTGGAACTTTGCTGTAAAGAGTTGGAATAAGTTTCTTTTAGTAAATCAGCACTCATAAAAAAAGCTATCAGTTGCTCAAAATATGCTGTTGACTCAGTAAATAAAAATATTTTATCATTTAATAGGAACAAACTTTTAAAAGAGAAAAATCATTTCAGTAATTTGTTTTAAACATTGCCTGATTAGGCAGGTACTAATAATTGAGGTGCTGGTTTTATTAAGATAGTGCCTAAGTACATACTAAATTTCAGCCACATCCAAAATGGGATTTTCTTTTTTGATCATCAGGAACAAAACACTCTTAGTACTGAACATTATTGTTTTAAAAATCTTGCTTCTGCTACCATTTTCATCCTAAAGTATATGCTGTACAATGTTTGGGATGATGGGGAAAAAAGGTATTTTAAAATGTCCAGACAAAATGGAAAACTCACTACATTAGAAGTAATACAGATTTAGCTGTCTTAGTTTATTTCCTAAAATAATACATGAGCTGGTTAAATGAGATCTTCATCTTAGCAAATTCTGTTCACTTAAAGCTCTCAGAGGTCTATAGAGTGAGTTATATTTATAAATATATTTTCTGAAATTAATCTCAAACATTTATTCAGAATAGTTTTTTTAAAGATTTAAATATGTAGGCACACATTATAAATGACTTTGTTTTGAAATGAAGATACATACATTTTATTTTTATTTTGTTCCTTGTTTAAATTATTTACTTTGATTTGAGTGGGAAAAGCTTGAAACTTCTATCGTGGTTGCTGGGATGTATAATTACTAGTGAAACGTTCACTCTCAGTCTCTTTTGAGGCTCAGACCCTAACCACGTGTCAGCTCAGACAGTGTTACAACCCGAACCCTGGTGTGCAAGGCGGCAGGTTCGTATGTGACGCTCGCTGCCCGCCGTTTGCAGCCTGCTCTCTTCTAAGAGTGCTGGGTACCAAATTGCAAATGTTTAGCTTTTAGTCACATTTGTTTTGAGGCTGGTGAAAAATGTAAATGTCATGTGAGGACACTGATTCGTATTAAGAAAATGTAAATAAATGCCTGTAGCACTTTCTTCCAGTTAATTTGAAAACTTTGGATGCTGAATTTTATTTTGTCAGTGATTTAGATGATTTAAAAATGCATGTGTAATTTTAATTTTGTAATTATTTTGACAAGCAGAATTTACTTGGACAACTTTGTAGGTAGCCTTAACTTCTGGCCAAGTTTTTTTTATATAAATATAAAGATAAATATAAATATATATATATATACACATACACACACACACACACACAATGTATGGTTGTAAATTCATACACTTATCACATAAATATGTTACTGTAGACAAAACTCTTAATGCTTTATTCTCAACTGCTGGGTTGAAAGCTGTTTTGAAAGCCTTTTAAAATACGTCTTTATAAAGTGCTATTCAGGGTGGTGATGGGAAGCGTTCACACTGTTATGATGAAGAGACAGTGTGATGTTACCTGAAGAGGGAGACGGAGGAGACCTTCGTGCCGCTTTATCTTCTGAAATTTTCAGTTCATTGGCTTTTTAAAAATGAATATTTCAGCCATTTTTTCAGTCGTTTAAATAATTTTAGACATAATTTGATGTGATTATTTGGTTCTTTCTATTCCTTTCAATTTAGCATTGAGAATATTGAATCCAGGAGAGGGTCAGAGCAGAGCGGTTGACACATGGGGTCAGTTTGCCAGCAGCTCTCACAGCTCCTGCAGCTCTGCCTGTGGATTCAGTGCTCGGTGTTCATGTAAGCACAGGACGATACGGTGGTACACACGTAGAGGGGGCTTCACCCTGGTACTTCAGGTTATAAAAACCTATCCAAAGTGTCTTGTAGAATATGCTGTTTTACCCCCACCTGCCTGCTTTTTGTAAGGCTCTGTATCAAATAGCTAATAGTGATTTTTATTTCTTGCGCGAGTGTAGGTGGAGAGCAGGCTGGGGGCACGGACTTCTTTGAAATATGATAGTACCGTCAGCTCTGATTAGAGTATGTTGTCGCCATGGCAGAAGGTGCCATGAAGTACATAAAAGGGGTCATCTGTATATTCACCCCAAACAGTCCCCTCTTTCCCGGTGTGCTGTGGACACGCCAGACCTCCACACTTATGCAGGCCCACTCCTAACGCTCAGGCATCCAGCTGCCTTCCCTAGTCCTGTCAGTCCAAGGCTGTGGAATTACTGAATTAACTCCTACCCCAGGTGGAGTCACATTGAATTCTTACCGTTTTCTAGGGAGAAGCTATGGGGGGATGAGGAGGAAATTCAGAATGTTTTTACTTTGCTGAGAATATTGGATCCTTCCCGTGACAGGACACGGCAAATTACAGTTAAATATAAACCAGAACCACAGCTACCTCTAAGTAGTGTTTCCTCAAGCACAAAGCTCTCAGGCATATGCGACCCTCTTTAGTGGAGGGTTTCTGATTTCTTGAGCATCAGCAAGTTTCAGAAGTGACTGTTTTTTGTACTCTTTCTTTCCCTTTGCACACTTTCCTTTTCCGTACTGTGCTTACATGACTCTTCGGAGAAGCCAGACTCAGTCAGAGTATTAGCTGGAGATACTGTGGATTAAAGAGAAACCTAGAACTGCAAGGGGGGAAGAGTTCCAGTTCTAACAGTCATCTGAATCAGTAAATCTATACTTTTCTGGGAAATGATATTTTGTAGGAAATGGGATGATATTTTAAATGTTTTTCTTACATCAAAGGCATAAGAGTTAATGCCTTAATGTTGCTGTTCTGTGGCTAACGTGGTTTCAGTAATGCTTTACTATTCTGCTGTGAAGCTTGGAATGGAGTGTTCTATCAGTCATAAACGCTGGCTGCAGCTTTTGTGATCCTTTGCAGTGTAATACGTTCACAAGCTCAACTTTCAGAGAGAATTTTGTTTCAGATTACGCCTCTTGTCTATTTGGGATCAATATTGTCTTTTCAATCATGGAATTGACAAACAATAAAGTTATTTCTTAATCTATCTTGGGAAGCAGTTTTTTTACATTGATAATCTTTCAAGCGAGGTTACTTTGCATGGGAAGACTTTGCAGCTTTTTTGGGCTTCTAGTTACACTTTGCCGTCCTCCAGGCCTTTACTTTGTAAATGTGTTAGTGCTCCTAACTGTCTGAGGTGTACACACACATGTACACACAGATATTCACTGGTACCTTGCTGGTGTATGTCTCTCACATGTGATTCTCCTTTTGGAGGTGCTTATATTATTTCCGTAGATGTAGGTAGATGTACGTTTTTATTACTGCTCCCTATGAATTAGATTTCACACCAAGCGTTTTGAGTCCTATGACCTCGCTTCTGCTAAAATAATCTTTTCGTCATTCATTGATGAGTTCATAGCAGATTCAGTGGGCATTTCACTGGGCATCATTTGGCAGGATCCAGCTTGGCTGGAGAGAGGGGTAGCATGTCCTTTCTATTCTAGGAGCATTGTGCAGTATTGAGCTCAGTTTTTGTAATGAAACAAAAGAGGCCCAGCTCCATTGATGGTGAGCTGAGGACATACATCTCGTGTCTGCAAGTTTGGACTTTTACTCTGTTCTGCTTGAGTATATGACTGCAAGACTTGGATATCTTAGTAAAGTAAATCTATTAACAAGGGCGAAATTCCTTGGTCTGATTAATGAGAGTAGGAATTATTATTCAAGGGGATATAGTACTTGAACCCCAATGTAAAAAGTAAAAGTACATTTAAAAAGTAAAAGTAAATTCATGTTTTGGGTAAAACTGATGAATTCTTTTAAAAACTGTAAAAGGTACATTTCATTCATGCATTTGACACAATATTAAGTTTTCATTAGGCAGTAAAATAAGTAGTTTGACATTCTGCCGGCCATATGAACTCCCTTTCAGAAATTCCCGTGTCGATTCAAAGTAGGTAGCTATTGGGACATAACAGTGGAGCCGGAAGTCCATGCAGAACGTACTTGATCGGTGGGTGCTGCTCCAGCTGATGGATACGGTGGAAGTCAGCTGTTTTCTCCAGGAAGTATGTGAGGTCCTCAGCAAAGGCCAGATAGGAGAATAAAGCTTTTCAGAAGAGTAGAGTTACAGAAGTAGATTTAATGTAGCTCCGTGTTTAATAAGCGATTGAGAGTTAGAACTTCTAACAAATTTATAAGTTGGCCGAGTGCAGCCTCTTCAGAATTGGGATGTCTGATTTTACTGTGGGTTTCTTTGGGGCAGGTGATACTCGTACATTTTCCCTTAGTAGGAGCCTCGATGGTCCACATGTTACTTACCCTGCCATCACGATTGGCCCCAGGATAAGTCACTGCGTTAATCGCAGATAAGCCTGTTGCTCATGTGTTGCACCTGTGTTTACTTCACGACATCTGTGCTTAGGAAAGACCTTCAGGTGCTTCGAGATGTTTCCAGATTGAGTTCATAGTTGCAAAAAGGCTGCCTTCAGACATCTCAGAGAGTAAACAGAATGCTAGAAGTGTGTCATACAAGTGGTTTTCTTTTCTCATGTATGTAATGAAAGTATCAGGCCTGATGAACCCAGAATACCTTTTTTAACCTTTTGTTCAGATTGTTCACATTAAACATACTAAAAAAGAAAAAATTTAATTGGAAATTTTACACTTGAAATGACATTTCATCTTACAGACCACGTACATATGTGTTTAGGCAGTGAAAAGTGCTTATAAGCCAGCTATGCTCAGCCCCCCATGCCATTTCCTAAGAGAGTGACACCACGGGCAGAAGCGCCTTCCCCAGCATCAGGTGTTCGCTTCCCCTCCTCCCTCCTTCCTTGCCCGCTGCCACTCGTGCCCCGTTTCTGCCGTCTAGTGCAGGATCATGTATCTGTGAACGCTAGCTTGGACCTGTGGGTACAGATCAAAGCTATGATCAGACTTTCTCAGCAAGTGGAATAGCCGTTAAAAACACTGTCACCTCTTGCAGAGGAAGTGAGTTTCTTTATGTGTTCCGTTGCGAGAGTCACTTCTTAGCCAATTCTTCCGTGACTGGAGGACGCAGAGTGAACGGGAGTAAGAAGATGACATTTGGCTTTGCAACAGTAACCAGAAGACGCCCTCACATGTCACCTCCAGGGAGGCACCGAAGCCCCATCTTCCATTTTTAGGGCTCGCTTTTAGGCAAAGCCCTGAGCCTCCTAAGCCACTTTCTGTGTTACTAGCTTTCCTAGGTTGGGGTTCAAACTAAGTGTTAAAGAAGCCAGGGCACTTCGATCTAGATAGCAGGGAAGTAAGTTTCATCCTAGAACATTGCGACTACTCTTCAGGGCCACCCCGTGAGGCTGTTCCACGTCGTGTATCTTTGAATTCTCTACGTGTCTTTTGTTTGGCTAAACATAGCTGGCAGGCGACTGTCTCAGCAGGACGCTTACAGACTCCAGCTTTACCTCTGGAGAGAAATCTGACATACAGGCCCGCAGACATTGTGAGAACTGGCGCAGCGGCCGCTCCGCCCAGGCCAGCTCATGGCTTGCTGGCAACACTCCTCTTCCTCCGCCCAATGTAGACTTGGTCACCTGCAAGAAGATGCGACCTTAGCGTGGGCAGTTGCATCTGTGGCTACTGCAGATGACTGCAAAGATTAAAGCTTTTGTAAGACTATGAACTTATTTAAGTGTTCACCCTGTGTCACCACCAGATGGGTTTCCCTCTCCTCCCTGCACTGGCGCTCCTTTCTTTCTCCCTGGGATTTTAGGCAAATTAACGTTCTTGGCAGTGTCTGCCTTGGCATTTACCTGAATTTCTCAGGTTTGTCCTGTACCAGATCGCCCTCTACTGAGCACCAGCCTCCTGCACTCTAGGGCCAGCGAGCAGCACCGTCACTTACCTTTGTCTCCCTTCTCCCCCTTGTGCCCTGGAGAGCCAGGTGGTCCAGGAAGACCCCGTGGTCCGGCAGGGCCCCTGTCGCCTGGGCGGACAGATGGGACGGGAGAGTAATGAGTAATTGGGCTGCTGAAGGTGTGGCCCAGGTCCCCCGTATGGCACCAGCAAGGGTTGGCATTGCACAGGATCCTGGTGGCCGTTTCCGTGCCTCCCTTACCTTTAGGTCCTGGAGTGCCCACGTCTCCCTTCTGCCCAGGCGGTCCTGGAATGGCTCCGTAAGCTGCAAGGGCAAAAAACTGGTCTTAGAGACTGCCTGAGCCTGGGAGGTCAAGTGCCTTGTTCAAAGTAACACAGATGTGCAGAATGGAGTTGGAACGTGTAAGGGGAAACAGCGTCCAGACTCTGATTTTCACCGTTTCAGGTATTTTTAGGGAGGTTTTCCGTGAGTTGGTGTCTGTAGAGCAGGCCCCCGAGAGATTGCAACAGTTCAGTGCTGGGCAAGTAATGGGGTGCCCTTACTTCGGAAGAAGTTCATGAGGTCCTCAGTCACGTTGCTGTAGGCAGAGAAGACCTTGCTGATGCCGGGGGGCCCTTGGGGCCCAGGCTGGCCAGGTGGGCCCTGGACAGTGTAGGCCATGCTTTGTAGCAGGCCCTGACCTGCAAAACACCAGAGTGTGGGGCCAGCAGCAGGAATGCTCAGCACCATGACTCCCAAAGCAGGTGAACTAGAGGACACTGTCCCAGGGCCACCCCTGCAGCTTTGCTCTGCATTCCCATGTGACGGCACAGGTCTGCCTGCTGTGGGCTTTGTTTCCTCCGAGACCTCTGTGATCGGCTGACAGTTACAGGGAGAAGGGACCTCTTAGCCAATAGGTTTTCCTACAGCCCCAGAAGAAGGTCATTGTGGTCCCTGGGACTCTTCTGAGACCTTGAGCAAGTTAAGTGTTGGGAAAGCAGAACAGCAAGACGCCCCTGTGCTCTGCTCCCGCAGCTCAGCTTTCATGCTGAGGCCCATGTGTGAGCGGGCTGAGGTAAGGTAGGACCTCCTGCCCTTGGGCCTGTCCGACTGTGGCATTGCTGTCTGCCCAGCCTGGGCGCTCCACCCCACAGTGCCTCAGTGCTAAGGCGCTCGCCCCACACCCAGGCCGTGCCCCTACTCACGCTGCAAGCTCTCTGACACCCGCACAGCCAGCTCGTTGTAATCCAGGTCTCCACCGAAGCCAGCCCGGAGTGAGTCACCGTTTCTTCCATACACACCACCTTCTGCTGCCGTCCTATAGCCTCCGCCCGCACCGACGTCAGTGCCATAGGGGCCCCCGTCTCCTGCACCAAAGGCTGCACCTTCTCCCAAGGAGCCTCTGTTGGCTCCTCCGGCGCCCACTGAAGAGCTGTAGGAGGAGCCCCGTCGGACGGAAGAGCTGCTACTCCAACCATAGGAGCCGTCTCTTGACACCAGGCGACTGTCTCCAGGGGGGCCCTGGGGCCCTGGGGGCCCCGGGGGGCCAACGATGAAACTGCGCACATCAGGGCCTGTTGGGAAGGAAGCCGTGAGCAGGAGCTCAGATCTTGGAGGACAGAAGACTTGGGAGCCACAGGGTCTCTCCTAAAGCTCAGTGTCCCCTAGGGAGGAAGTGAACTTCAGGATCCCTGCACATGAGCAGGAAAACGCTGCTGAGGAAAGAGCCTGGGCGTCTCCCACTGCTGGCCCCCAGGCTCTTCCAAGCACCCCTGGGCGTCTCCCACCGCTGGCCCCCAGGCTCTTCCAAGCACCCCTCTGTTGAGCACCAGCTTCCTGGACTCTTAAGGTACACTTACAGGGACAAGTAGGGTCTAAGGAGGAGGTAGAGGTGAACACAAATACTGGAGCACCTACTTGTGAGGTAGCTGATCAGCTCACTCCGGAAGTTGTCGTTGTTCTCAGCTGCATAGGTTGCCAGAGCTGCTGAGACACCGGGGGGCCCTCGAGGACCTGGGGGGCCAGGCGGGCCTGGTGGGCCTGGGATGGATGACAAGCCAGCAGCTGAGAAGGAGGGAAGAGAAGAGGAAGGTCAAGGGCAATACAGCGCAGTGCCAGGGCCTGCTGAAAGGAGGTCTGGAGAGGGGTGGGTTGTGGCTGAGCTTCCCTGAGAGCAGGAGGGAGGAGCGGGACCCTAATGAAGGGTGGGCTTGTGAGCTCGCCAAGGGCTGCGGTTGGGAGTTCGTCTCCACATCCCCACCTGCTAAGGCTGGGCACCTCTCAGCAAGTGAGGCCTGGCTCTGCTCATCCTCCGGGAGGACTAGGTGACGGGTGAGTGGACGCCCCGTGACCACCCTGCCGGCTGCAGCCCTCTGCCCTCAGCCCTGTTCCCAGTGACCTACTGTGCAAGTATGACGAGAGGTCCTCCATGCTGATGCTGGACCACGAGTTGCCTGGGATCCCGGGTGGGCCTGGAGGGCCTGGGGGCCCAATGATGCCTCTGTATTCAGACCCTGAGACACCCAGAGAGAGCAGGGAGTCAGTCATGGGCTGGGCCAAGGGCTCTGCTTCCACCCCAGACCCCCTGGACACAGGCGCCTTCCCGGCCTTACCTCGGAGCAAGGCAAGCAGCTCCTCATAAGATGTCCCCGGTAGGCCAGGGGGGCCTGGCGGGCCAGGAAGCCCGATGCTGATGCCAGAACCTGGGGGACAGAGTCCCAGTTGTGATGGATTAAGACTGGGCAGGGGAGGGCAGATTCCAATGCCTGACACGGGTCTGTACAGAAATGGAGCCCAAGAATGGTAAAGAGGGGTGGCAGAGAGGAATGGGGCAGAGGTGCAGTCCTGGGCAGTGGCCCCAAGGAGGAGGGCACTGAGAAGAAAGTGCAGGTCACTGCTGCCCACAGGAATCCTGCAGCTGGGTGCATGAGAGTGTGGTGTGTGTGAGTGAGTGTGTGTGTGCATGTGCAAGCTCCACCCAAAATGCTGCCCGAGATGTCCTTTTGGCTTCCCCTGCCAGGCTCTTTGACCTGCTTTGGAGCCACCCACTCCCTCTGTGGGGTTTGTTGCAGCCCAGCAGGAGAGGTCAGCGGGACCACTGCACGGGGCCAGCAGGAGGGCAGGCACTCACTTGACATGTAGCTGAGAATACGATTGCTCAGCTCCGCGTAGTTCAAAGACGACAGGAAGGACCCATCCACACTGGCGCCTGGTGGCCCCGGGGGACCCTGAGGGCCCGTCAGGTACTGACGCAGGTACTGGAGTACATCATCCCCTGGCAAGGGAAGGATGTGCTAACGTGGATTCCCCCAGCCACGGGGCTGTTGCACCCCCATCCAGCCACAGCCCGACCCCCTGCACCATCTGGCTCCCCAGTGGCAGTTGTGCGTTCTGGGCCCTTGGGCCCACAGTGGTCAGGGGGATCAATCAGGCAACTTCCAGGTCCCTGCAGGGATGCCTGCCTGGCTGCCTGGCATCAGGGCAGGGCAGACTCACCACCCCCTCTCCAGTCCCTGTGTTACCCAGCAAGCGCGTCGGAGCCGTGAGCCAGTGGCTCCTTGTCCCAAAGGCCTTTGCCCTCCCTGGTCTGCAGCCCTCACAAACTGGTGGGGGAAAGGTGTGCTCCCAGGCGAAGCCAGCAGGGAGCACAGATGGCCCACCCTCCCGCCCTCTACCCGGCAACTCACGCTGCAGCATGGCCAGGATGTCTTCCGCAGAGATGGAGCCAGAGGACCTGCCGATGTTGTAGCCCGAAGCTGTGGGAAGGAGACCTCAGGGGACCGCTCGTGGGACCTGCAGTGGCCCTGCTCATGGTGTCTGAAAACCCTGGCCCACTAGGTCTCTCTTGGGTGAAAGGGAATGGCCCGGACAGCGCAGGCTGCTTAGCACAGGATCAGAAGGAGATGCTGCTGCTGATTTGACAAGAAAGGCAAACTTGTTTGCCAGGACATGCTTTGGACTCACTCTTAGTACATCCTACCAGCCTGGAGATTCAGACAAGTTAGGAGCACCCTGGGCAAATGCCCACTGCGTGCGGTGCTCCTGTGTGGCCTCGGCTCTCAGCCTGAAGCACCCTGCCGAGGCTGATGGCAGAGCCTGGCGGTGGGGAGTGCGCGATCGAGGTCATGTTCGGGGAGGAGTGAATGGAGAGCTAGGAGACGCGGAAGGAACCCTAGCGGAGGCCAGTGCGTGAGGGCTGGGACAGGCTTACCCCGCAAGTAGCTCACAACGTGCCTGGCCAGCGCTGTGTAGTCAAAAGTCTCGCCTGCGGTGGTGACGACGGGCCCTGGGGGACCAGGTGGGCCCGGGGGACCCTGAACTCCAGAAAGATAGGCCCTGATGCTGTCGCCTGCCAGCAAAGCAATAAAGAAGTCAAGCCTGTCCCCAGGAGGCCAGTCCTCCCCAGGGTCACAGAGGTCACCTGCAGCCCACGAGGAAATGCCTGCCCCACCCCACATGGAGCCTTGACTCCCATGTTACTGATGGAGAAACTGAGGCAGAGGCCTGGGTTGCTCAGGTGGTCTGAGGGGCATCTACTAACAAGACTCCAGGCAGCCATTCGTTTGACAAATTACCCATGCAGAGGTGAGTGTGTGCGTGTGTGCGCGTGTGCCTCCGTGTGGGGCGAGGACGAGGCTGTGTGTATGCACAGGCATGCGCGCACAACCCACTGACTGCAGGCCAGGTCCAGGGCCCGAAGCTGCTCTCCCAGCACACGTGGTGAGTGCACGTGCACACACGCCCGCATACACACGCACACTGCTCGAGCCAATCCCAAGGCGCGGTGGCTGGCCCCACTTACTCTGCATGTACTCAGAGATGTACTGCTGGATCTCCAGGCTGGAGCTTCTGAGGGAGCCCGGAGGCCCAGGGGGCCCTGGTGGGCCAGGCGGGCCTGCTGTATAGGTGGTGCTCGATGAGCCCCCTGCGGGAAGAGAAGGCGGCCTGACTTGATTTCTCTCTCCGAGGTCAGACCCAGGCAGTGCCTCCCTGGCTGAGGAAGCTGTGCTTTCTCAGTGGGAGAAAGAGAAGAGCGGCACGAGAAAGGCCACATCTGTGAAAGGCAGAGCTGGGAGCTGCCCCAGGCCAAAGCCCGGCCAAACCCCCTTCCCTCAGCAACCCGCTCAGTGCCCCAGTTTCTCTCCTGCCCATCCCCCCAGGCCCTGGTCTGTTTGCGGCCCGACTGCCGGTCACCCCTGGATGTGCGTGGGCCGCTGCCCCCTAGCACGTCCCCTCCTTCAACAGCTCATGGACCCGCCAAGGCAGGGGCGTGAGTCACAGTTGAGTGATCGAGCCCACCCAGCGATGTCTTCAAGGAATGCTCAGCCTCTCTTGAGGGAGAGGAGGGGAACTATGGCTGCCTTTGGCTCTTACCTCGAGAGGGACCACCAGGAACACCAGGATCACCTGCAGTCCGAATGGAGAAGCCCTGTTTGTGTCCCCTCTTCCAAGAAGCCCCCCCGCTGAAGCCCCGCACACTTAGTGTCTCCTAGTCTTGTCTCTGCAGTGACACCCCGTGCTCCCGTGGGGGAGACTGTCTCTCATATCCTGTCCCAGCCTCCTCCTTTCTTCTGCCTTTTCTATCCCCCAAGCCTGGAGCGCCGAAGCATTCGGATCTTCCATTCAAGGTCGGGCTCAGGGGTCAGGCTGCTCCCTCACTGACCTTTGTCACCTTTGGGTCCCTGTGGACCAGGTGGGCCTGGCGGTCCCTGCAGGTTGAATCCAAGAGAACCGGTGTCTGGAAGCCAATAACACACACCGTACAGTCAGCCGGAGTGGGGAGAGGCTCTGGCCATAGCCGAGTCGGGTGGCGCCCCAGCACTTCCCTGAGGCCAAGAATCCTGGGAGGCCTTGCTTGCCGGGAGGGGACAGGCAGTTCACTCCCCGCCGCCTCCCCTCTGGGGCCCCTGCCCAGTCTGTGCAGCCCTTTGGTCAGTGCTGGCCACACACACAACTACACTGCAAATGTGCACAGAACACAGGATACTCGGCCCTTCACCGAATACTGTCCGGCCCAACACAGGCACTTCTGCTAAGCTCAAAGCTGCAGGAAGTCAGCCTTTGCCACCCCATCCCCGGCCCAGGTGATGCCTGACGCCAGCTGTACTGTACCTTGGTGTCCTCGGGGGCCCGGGGGACCTGTGGGAAGGAGGCAGAGAGCCGTGAGGCACCTACCAGCGAGGCACTGTGACTCCATCAGGCCAGTGGAGGAGGGGACAGAGAATCTGGAGCTCCCAGTGCCCCTCCTTCCACCACGTCACCACAGGACAGGGGTTCTTTTCAGAGTCTCCTACCACCTGCCCTTCCCCCTCCCGCCCCATGCTGCAGGCCAAGGGACCCAGCAAGAGGACCAAGAACAGCCTCTGCTCATCCCACCTCATCCTGACCACTAGGGGTAAAGGGGGGCACACATTGGCTGTGGGCTCCCTGAGATTCTGTTCTCACCTTGGTCTCCCTTGGGGCCTGGGGGGCCAGGTGGGCCCGGGGGGCCAGAGAAGGTTTCTGCAGAGGAAGGCAACAGTGTGAGGGAAGGTGAGTGATATTTCTGGGGTAGCAGCACCTTCTAGCACAGTGCCTGGCACGCTGCAGATGCTCAATCAACGCCTGTCAGATGGATGATGGATGGATGCTTGGATGTTTGCGTGGTTGAGAGGTTGGGTATAGAAATGAGTGGATGAATGAGAAGATGGATGGATGGGCGGATGGATGGATGGATGAATGGATGGACGGATGGATGGACGGATGGATGGATGGACAGATGGATGGATGGATGGACGGACGGACGGATGGACGGACGGACGGACGGATGGAAGGGTGGATGGATGGACGGATGGACGGATGGATGGACAGATGGATGGACGGGTGGATGGACGGATGGGTGGATGGATGGATGGGTAGATGGATGGATGGACGGACGGACAGACGGATGGACGGATGGATGGATGGACGGATGGATGGATGGATGGATCTTCCACAGTGACGAGAGCTCTGGCCCAACGTTTGCTCTGAAGTTATTTCCGAGTTTCTACATTCTGCTGGCACTTCTTTCATGGGCCTGAGTCCTGCCCATTTTATTAGACCTGGGCTCCCCAAAGATAGGAACTGGCCTCCCCAGTCACTCCAGAAGCTCCCCAGAAGGTTGGGCTGGGGTGGTTCATCTCCTCGCAGGCAGCAACGGGCCCAGTGGAGAGTCAGAGGAAGCCCTGGGCCAGGGTAAGCGCACAGACTGGGGCAGAGTGCTCGGCGCCACGGCCTTACCTGAGGTGGTCAGGAGAGATCCTGGGGGGCCCGGGGGGCCTGGGAAGCCTTCCCCTGGATGAAAGAAGCCCCAAGACTCATGAGTGCCGAGAGGTGGCCAGGAGCCTTCTGCCCAGAAGAAGCAGAGATGCTCCTTCCTGCAATGGCTCTGGTCCTCTCGCCTCCCATCCCATCCAGCAGGGAGCTCTGTCTCACCTGGTGGGCCTCGGGGTCCTGGGGGCCCTGGGATAGCTGGCCCTGTGGGAGAGAGTGAGCAAGAGGGCATCCTGAGCTCAGGGGGTGGACACACCCTGAGGTGAGATCTGGGCTGGCTCCCTCAGTGCCCGAGGCCGCTGCCCCTAGACCCCCACCCACTAACCGCCCCTGAGATCTTCACCTGGCGGTCCTCGGGGCCCCGGCGGGCCTGGCGGGCCTCGTAAATCAATGCCTTCTGTGGGGAGAAGCAAGCAGAAATGAGTGAGGGTTCTGCCGCGGTGTTCTCTGCCGGGCTCCTTACCTCTCGGATCATTGGTGTCAGACACCCTGGGGTGCACCCAGCCTGGGCAAGAACCTTCCCGGATTCCGAGGCTAGGGGAGCCCCCAGCTCAGAGGCAGGACGGGGCAGCAGTCAAATGCCACATGGGAGTGTGGAGCCATCTTTAAGAGCTCGGGTTTCGGGGTCAGCTAGGGTTTAAATCCCTGCTCCTGCAAGTCCAGCTGATGACCTCAGGCAAGTTCTCAACCTCTTGTGACCTCAGTTTCCTCCTCTGTAAACCAGAGTCCACCAAACCTACACCCAGGGGTGCTGTGAAGTCTCAGTGAGATGCCACAGAACGCTGAGCTTCCAGCACAACACTGGCAGCTGTTTGTTCAGGGCTCCAGGAGTCCTGGCAGCTCTGCTGGGGCTTTTTTTCTTCTGGTCATGCTGCAGATTGAATCCAGGGTTTTGTGTGTGCTGGGAAAACCTTCCCACTGAGCTGCATCTCTAGCCCTTTTATTTGTTTGCTTATTTGTTCTGATTTTTTGAGACAGGTCTCACTCACTATGTAGCCCAGGCTGGCCTGAAACTCATGGTGATCCTCCTGCCTCACCATGATCCCTCCTGGGGATCATGGTGATCCCCAAGTGCTGGGATTATAGATGTGTGGTACCACACCCAGCTAACCTGTTTTGTTTTTGAGACAGGTCTCACTAAGTTGCCTAGGCTGGCCTTGAACTTGCAATCTGCTATGTTGAAATCCCCCTGCCTCAGCCTCCCAAGCAGCTGGGATTACAGACCTGTGCCACCAGACCCAGGCCACCTGGGCTCTTGAAAGGGCTTTGTGGACAAGAGGATGAAGAAGTCACCCCTTGTAGACCAGGCTGTGGCTGGGCATCCTGCCCTTGCCCTCCTCCATTGGGAGATGCCCTGCTTCTGCCAGCTGCAGCCCAAGACCTCACCTGACCCTGGTCCTCCTAGGGTCCCAGAGCTTCCCTGACAGCTGTTGCATCCCCAGTCCCTGACCTTCCTGTGCCAGAGGAGCCCTGCTGTTCTTCCCAGCTGTCACTCGCTGGAGAGGAGCCGGTCCTCCTCACACAGAGCCCTCAAGATGACTCTGTTGCAGCTGCAGAGAACCCCAGTGGGCTGACGTCTTCCCTGCTCCCACCCCCACTGTCACCCGCTCTAGAGAGTGGTGGCACTCACGGGAGGAGATGATCTCGGAGATGGAGGTGCCGGTGCCCACAGACAACTCGCTAGCGAGTCCTGGCTCACCTCTCGGGCCTGTGGGAAGGACAGGTTTAGGGGGAACAGCGCCTCAGGAAAGGCCAGGTGCAGACCAGAGCCAGGTGCAGGGCAGAGCCTGGAGTTGCGAGGAGGGCGGGGCCTGGAGAGGGGGCGGGGCCTGGAGAGGGGGCGGGGCCCACAGCGGGGAGAGTGGGGCCAGAGCCCTGACAGTGGGCACTTCTGTCTACAGCCAAAACTTCATGGCTTTTCCTAGGACCTGGCTGTGTTTTGATATTTGGATAAAACTGATTATCAGGGTCAGGTCACAAATAGCTGAGTTCAGTCTTGATCAAGGGCCACAAAACCTCAACCCCCTTGTCCCAAGGACCCCGACCCTCCTAGAAATATGAAACCGGGTAAGAGAGGTAGCCCCTTGTTCCCCATCTCCGAAACACACATCTGTCCCTTGAGCTAAAGCACAGGCGCCCAGGCCTGCCTGGGAGAGTCTCTGTGTTTTCTCACGGTGTGACATACCTTGCTGTCCTGGCAGACCAGCAGGGCCGGCGGGGCCTGGAAACGGCATTGGGGAAGAAAGGCTGAGTCACAGCTCTGGGGTCCTGGGCAGAGCTGAAGGAAGGCGGGTGCAGGGCACACACGGAACCCCTCCCAAGGTGTGCGCGTCAGCTTGCTCATATTGACAATGACAACCAATGAGACTAGTGGTTTGAGAGTCTCCAACTGGTACTGGAGCCCTGGGGCGGCAGGCTGTCCTGTCTACACTGTCCTTCACAGGTTAGTGACTTCCGCGTGTTCCTTGCAACCTCCTTCTCAATGGAGTATGTCAGGAAACAAGACTGGTATGTACCTGCACTGGTTGTGTTAAATTACGTACTTCACAAATATTTAATTAATTATTTTTGGTGCTGAGGATAGAAGCAGGCACCTCATGCATGCTAAGCTCTATCACTGAGGTACATCCCCAACCCTTGAAAACACATATACAGAATAGTAGGCATTTTGGAAAAGTAAGGGAAAACCCCAATTCTTTAACTTCTGAGCATTTTGTTTCCTCCCACCATCTTTTTTTCTCTTTTACATCTTATAAAAATATAGCCAGAACCCTAGAGCACACAAATTGATGTCTTGCTCTTCTAACTACAACTATTATCTCTTAACAATGGTTTTCCAAAGTCCTCATGTTTTTGGGACCATCCGTGGTGCTGGAAGATGTGCTTCCCTAGTAGACAACGAGCATTTGTGTTGCCCTGGATGCTCTTTTCAAATTGTTTTCCAGGAAGAAACGGTGGGCTTGAAGGCCCTGTGCTCTGAGAGGTCTGCAGCTCTGGACACTGAAGGACATTGACTGAATCTTTGACCTGCTGCTTAGAGGTCATGTGACTTTAGGCAAGTCACTTACCCTCTGTGAGAGCCAGCTTTCCCTCCTCTACTACTGAGCGACCCTCCTCCTTTCCTAGAAACAGGGATTGGCTTTCTTAGGTCCCCCTTGCTCTCTTTCCTGGGTTCTGGCCTGTGGTTTCAGGATCTGAGCAGACGTGGCTAGAGTCAAAGGCACCCACGGCCTCCTGATCATTAGGGCAAAGTAAGAAAACAAACTGACCTGGGGAACCTGGAGGTCCTGGAGGTCCCATGGCTCCAGGAGGCCCTGGGGGGCCTGGGACAGTGACCATGGATGAGCCCTCTGGAAACAGAAAGAACAGGGAACACTGAGTCCAATCTTTGGCTCTGAAACACTGGTGTCCACAGCAGGGCAGGCTGAGGTCTTGGCTTCTCATTGCCTCTGTACTTCCCCTTTCCCAGGTGCAGACCCAAAGAACTGACCACAACACCTCTCCCCAGCACTGACTGGTACTTCTTGGGAAACATCATGGTAGAGCCAGGGCAGGTGACCCATGCAATGCTTTAAAGTGAAACTTGATGGGAGATTCTAGCAAAAGCTCAGAAAACCAGAATGATGATAGAGTTGTGGACAGTAAAGGCCCAGCTCAGGAGGTTTCAGCTGAGAACAAAAGTCCATTGACAGACTAGAAGGCATGTATTACGCTCTGCCAGAAAATTTATCCATGTTTTTCTCATGTTCTGAGACTTTGTTGGAGACTGAGATCAAGGTCAACCAACTAATTAATCTTGCAGAGAAAATTGCAAGGCAGCCCAACATTCATGCTGTGGTATGGGTACTACTTGATAGGTTTTAGCCAGATTTGTAGTGAGAATCAGGAGCAAATGGGAGAGACAAATGCATAAAGTTTGTAGCTTCATCAAAGAAAAGTACCTGCACAGTTGGTACCTTGAAGTATGTGGTTGCTGAAAAGATTAACATTAAGAAGAAGCCAAAAGCTGGGCATCATGGCACATGGCTATAATCTCAACACTCAGGAGGTTGAGACAGGAGGATTGTCACAAGTTTGAGGCCAGCCTGAGCTACACAGTGACATAGTTTCATAATGACAGCTATATTGTCTCAAAACAAACAAAAAAGGAACCAAGAACTTTGCGTCAGGGCAATAGGACAGATAATCTAAAGGCATGTTAGGAGTCCCAAGATCTCACCCACTGCAGGCTCAAGGTTATAAAACTGCAAGACATTTATTTGAAAAGAGAGCCCCAAGAATCTTGCTCAAGAAGGGCCACTAGGTAATTGGTGCAGAGGAGGGGTAAGGACACCACAAAGAGCAGCTCTTCCTGGCCTACGTACCTGAAGTCAGGAAACTGCCTGGGGTGCCTGGATCACCTGGGGCGAGGAGAGTGAGGAAGAGAGGTCAGCAAGGTCAGTTAGTGGCTCAGTACATCATTTTCAAGGCTTCTGGTCACCTTTGAGGCCCACTTGTGGCTCTTGCCTTCGGTCTAAAGGCTTTTTAATGAATCTCAGGGGCTCTGCGGGATATCTCCTGGCCTGTCTCAGACCCTGGAGGCCTGAGCCTCAGTCCACCTGCAGAGAAGGGCTTCACAGGAGGAGGAGGGAAGTAGGGTCAGAATGAGGCTGGCTGAGAGTCACTCACAAGCTCCCTTTCCATCCTCTCTTCCTGGAAATCACCTTAGGTGGGAAAATTACCCAGAGGACAAAGGACAGAGGCCACAAGCCCATGAGGGGGCCTGGGGGTCCCAGCGTGCTCCTCAGAGCTCTACTTCCCTGGGATGACAGGATCAGGAGCTATGTGGTTGATAATCTGGGAAATCCTAAACAACAGAAAGTCGCAGCTCATTCCTGCCATGTATCTCCGAGTGCTGAAAATCTAAAGGCCTCTGAGAAGAGGAAGTGGAATTCACATGTCCACAGATGCAGCCACCACCGATGCCTCTCAACCTGCAATCCCTGGCGGGCTGGGGGAAGCGGAGCAGGGAGCAAAAAAGCCCCTCAGCTGGGAATTCTCGAGGGGCTTCTCTTTTTCACTTCCAAAGATTTGCGAGCAACTAAAGGACAATAGATTATGGTTTCTGCTCACTTTTCACCAGCCAGGGGCCCAGGCAAGACGGAAGAAGCCACTGAGTGGGTTTTGTTGGAGCAAAATCCAACATGAGGAAAGATGTCCTCTCCTGGCCACCTTACCCTGAGGCCCCCTTGGACAGGAAGAAGAATAGCGTTTCTGGTATGCTCAAACCTACAAGACTTATGGTTCTCAGTTGTCGCTGTTTTGTGTTCCATTTATTGATCTCCCAAAAGTGCTTGGCCCCAGCAGCCACTGGGAATAGATCTGGAAAGATTTATTCCTAGGGATCCACTGCAGTGACAGGTCACAATGGCACAGCTCCAGAACATCAGTATTCAGGAGCATGGGGTCACAGGGACACAGGGAGCCTGGGACTGAGTCCTGCGTACTTTTGGGCTTGCTTAGTGTTGGAGTCTCATGGGGCAGAGCGGGACGAAAGTGTGCCCGCATACCGCACTGCCCCAGCCAGACTCCTGAGGATCGTGTCCTGCTTTGGTCCTTTGACTTTACCCTCTTACTAGGTTGTAACACTCCTCTCTGTCTACAGAGGGCCACCTCTCTGGAGCCGCGGGTGTCACACCAGAGCCTCTGAGAAAGATTAGGCCAAGGGTGGCTCCTGTCCTGGGGAAGAGGCCTGTAGGTGGGGACCCAGCCGCAGGGGGATGTTTTAGAAGCAGCCCAGGGGATGGGAAGTCAGGGGCAGGCGGTACCCTTCCTGAGCTTGCTGCTACAGCAGCCTGGCAGTGTGTCCCCAGCACTGGGGACAGTGGCCTGAGGACCCAGCCCACTGTTCATCATAGAGGGGGCTCCCACCCCTCAGCCTTCGGCTGGAGCCACTAGATGCCACTGTTGGTCCAGGCTTTGGCTGGAGAGGGGCCTCCCACCTGCCAAGCCCTCCCTCCTGCAAAAATGGCCTGTGTAAAGAAGAGAATCTCATTTGGAAAGTCACTTACCTTTACTCCCCTGTCGGCCAGGGGTCCCGGGAAGTCCTGACGGGATTAAAAACAGGTCAGTCAGGGTAACTCAGCCCTGCAGTTCCAGGTGGCCCGGGTAACTAGCTCCGTCACCCAGCACACCCACGCCAGCCAGGCCTACAGCTTTAGCCCAGGCAGCCCTGAGGTCTGTCCCTCCCTGGGAAACAGGGCAGCCACTGGGCAGAAGCTGGCAGAGGCCATGGGCTCAGCTGTGTGGGATTTGACCCTCTACATGGGGAGCCACGGCTGGGCCTGCTTGCCTTCCGCCTTCACCGGGGGCATCTGCAGGGTGTCACTGTGCATATCTCTGCCTAGTTTCCTTTAGGAAATGAGGGGTGGGATGTGCTGATGATTTCTCAAACCCAAAAGAGCCTGCTCCAGAAAAACAGTCTGTGTGAGAGGACACTGCCAGAGGGGGACATGGGCCTCCGTGGGCTTACAGAACTCCTAGCCAGCAGCAGCTTCCCATAAGTCTAGGGCCTCATCCTGGGTGTTCCTACATCAGAGGAGCGAATCCCAGCAAGACAGAATCAGCGCACAATCTAACCTCAATTTTCCTCCCTAAGGTGTGTCTCAAGACTCCCAGGGGAGGCCCTGAGCCCGTGTTTTCTGGGGACTGGGGGAGGAGATGACACTGTGGACCCTGGAGGAGAAGAGCTGGCTAAGCGCTCTGTCCTAGGAGAAGGTGGGAGGAACCCCATGACTCACCCTGAGGTCCTGGGGGTCCTGTGAGACCTGCAGAAAGTAAGACACAACAGGCAAGAGTCTCAGGGCTGAGAGCGGTCCCAAGGGCCCACACCCTGACCCTGGAGGGGCAGGCGGATGTGGCCCAGGAGGGGCTGGTGGGAGCCGGGGGTGGGGGCAGTCCACGCTCCTCCCAGCACCGGGCAGAGAATGAGCCTTGGAGCTTGCAGGGAAGTGACCCACTGCCTCCTTGGGTGCTGGTTCTGGGCCCATTTTGTCTTATAGACTCTTCTGGAATCTGAGGTGAGCCAGGAATCCCAAACACATGCATGGACCCCAGTGCTGCCCTAGACCTTGGCTGGTCTGTCACTGTTTTTCCTCCACCTGAGAACCCTGTTCTCCTGTGGCGCTGGGTGGAGACTAACAGGGGCTTCCCTCCGGGATTGGTAGGT
Organism: Chinchilla lanigera; assembly: GCF_000276665.1. Classification (NCBI taxonomy): domain Eukaryota; kingdom Metazoa; phylum Chordata; class Mammalia; order Rodentia; family Chinchillidae; genus Chinchilla; species Chinchilla lanigera. The sequence continues at coordinate 6,600,404 of NW_004955485.1, read as the reverse complement.
CTGGGTGAGGGAGAGGACAGGAAGGGAAATGCCCAGAGGAGCGAGACATTGAGCTAGTGGTTAAGCCTGCGATTTTAGGAGAATGCTTTCCCTTTCCACAGCTCCTAGCTTCTGGCTATTAACCCTGCTCTTCCAAATTGCCAGGTGTGCAGCTATTGCATACAGCTGGCTGTGTGGGCCCCCTGCTGGGCTTGGAAGAAAATGGGGTGAGGCACCTGAGGGCACACTTGTGCACGCACACACACATCCATGCACACACACAACTGGGCACATATGAACCCACAACACCCCTCCAACAGGTGCCCACACCCGTGCACACCCATGCGTGCACACACAGGCACACACTCAGAACAGCGGCTCCCTCTTCCTGCCCCGTTACCTGGCTTTCCCGGGTCTCCAGAAGGTCCCGGCGGGCCACGGGTTCCCGGCGTACCCATCAGGCCCTTTTCACCTGGGGAGGGCATCGGCCATGAGGGGTTTCCCTGAGGAGGGCTCACCCACCAGTGCCTCTGAGCTCATGGCTTCCGGGGGTTTTGCTAGCCGACTTGCTGGCGGTGGGAAGGAGGAGGGCAGGACCTGGCCCATGTGTGTTTCCCCAGGCTGTGTGCCCCCAGCATCATGACGATGGGGACTCAGCGCAGGCAGGGACATGGGTAGGGCAGGCAGGGGATGGCAGGGGCAGGTGGTGAGAGGGAAGACCAACCTCTTGGACCTTGGAGTCCATCGGGGCCAGCAGGGCCTGGTAAGACAGAAAAGCAAAGTCTGTCAGTTACTTCCAGAGCTATTTCTGTGCCTCTTTCCCTCGCCTGCCTGACAGTCTCCCCGGCAGGGCTCTTCCTGCGGCTGTCCCCTGGGGAGAAGCCCTGTGTTGGCTGCGCTCTGGATGCGTGCGGCCTTCTCCCTGCCCCTCCCCTGCCCCAGCAGCTGTCTCTGTCCCCCTGAACAGGCCCGGACGCCCCTGGGGCCTCAAGGGCCTGGGTGCTCCGAAGTGTTTCCTTCGTGTATGTGGCTCCCGGAAGTCAAGGTCCTCCATGTTCTTTTCTGCCCCGCTCTAGGCCACTTCCTCATCTCTGTCCAAAATGGCGTCCTTCCGGGCCCTTGTCTTGTTCTTCCTGTCTTTACTCACACTGTCCTTCCTGCATGGGCAGCTTTCCAATCTGGGTGTCTTTTAAATCTTCCTCTTTTCAGGACTACCTGAAATGCCACCTCCTCTACCCTTCCGGCAGGAGGAACTTCTTCCCTCAGCTGTACCTTCATGGCACTTGGTGGCTTCCACCACGGGTCCCCTCTCACCAGCGTCATCTCCCCTTGCAGGGGTGAAGTATCTTTTTAGCTGATTGTCTTATTTGTCCTGCATACAGGTGGTTCTTACCAACAGCCAAATAAACCATCATGAAGGCACTGCACTTCCACTACGGGACTCAATGCCAAGGCCTGGCGTTAGCTGGTTCCTGGGCAGATTTCACAGCCCCCTGACAGGCACCTTCACGAGGGCCACTGGGGTAGAGTACTGGGGTTCTGAGGACCTCTACCTGGCCTGTCCTGTGCTTCCAGGCTGCAGCTGGGGTGGGTGGGCTGTGCCCTGCCAAGGCTGTCTGGGAGCACTGAGACCCCCAGAGGGAGGCTCGGACCAGGAAGCCGCCTGGCAGGTGGGCCTCACTCGGAGAGGGAGCAGGAGAGGGAGCTGGGAGAGGGAGCTCTGGAAGGATCTCTGCAGGGCCACGCTGACCGTCGCTCTCACAGTGCAGACCCCGTGCAGCCGCCCCTTTGCGACACTTACCCATTGGTCCTTTAGCTCCGGGCTCGCCCACAGCCCCAGGTAAACCTCTGCTGCCAGGCTCGCCTGCAGAGCACGGACAGCCAGGTAAGCTATGTGGTAGCAAGATCCCACTCGCTCCCGCACCCCACCACGCCCGCCCCTCCCCACCCAGAGGAAGTGGGGAGGAATGGCTGCTTTGACTGCAAGATCAGGGCTACTTCCCCCTGCCCTGGGCAGCAGGCACGGCCTGAGAAGCCAATCCTGACCCACAGGGCCGTGCGGATGAGTCCCATTCCCTGGAAACCGAAAGCCCCCCGCTGTGTCAGGCATCCTCACTATCAGTTTCCTTCCCAGGCGTGCCACTTGAGGTATGCGCCGGCGAGGGTGCCATGGGACACACTTTCTGCTACTTTGAGAATTGCTTATTAATTCTCCCAGCTGGATTCCCCAAAAGAATCAGGGACAACTATAAACTCCCCTTTCTGCCCAAATATTTACGCTTTGGACTCTACGTTTCGATCCTTGCTTCTCTTTCCCTCGCAGCCCTACTTATCTTTGTGTTTTTTCTACATAGCGAGTTCCCTGAAGGTCTGTGGGCAGTGTCTATCTCATCCTTCTGTACTTTTCCCACCTCCAGTGACTGGGAGGTTTAAAAATTGTGAACGGATTAAAGTGGACTTCTGTGTAGACTGACCTGTGAGGCCTCGGGGTCCTTTCTCACCCTGGTCACCTAAAACAAACATGGGGTGGGCGTAAGCCGTCAGTCGTGAGGAAGACCATCTTCCCGGGTAACAGGGTTCCGTGAGCTGCTGGGTGGCTCTCAGGGATAAGGAAGCTCCCGGCAGCAGGATGCGGTCAGAACACAGCTCTGATGGATCCAGAGGAGCACAGCCCATCTCTCCCAGGTTACAGCCCCCCCATGCACCCCACATCCTGATGTTTCACAAACCCGTGTCCTAGCTCAGGAGGCCCAGAGCAGTCAGCTCAGAATGTGCGCCTGCAGCACCCCAAGGACCACTCAGCCACGGTTACGTGGAGATAGTGCTTTCTTTTCTTTGGGTGTCAGTTTCCCTATCTGAGAGACTGGGTAAGAAGGAGCTCTTGACTCCCTCTTGGTCGTAGGCTCTGAGAACCAGTGTGTTCTCAGATCTGCTCCAGGGGTCCCTTCTGGGTGCCAGGGGCAGGCAGACTGTGGTGATAACGGGGCAGTGATGCGAGTGGCTACCTTTGGGTCCTGGCGGTCCCATGGGTCCTTTGTCACCTGAAAAGGAAGCAGACACATTACTGTAAAAAGCCCTGCAGGGGACAATCAAGATGGGTGGATGTCTGTCTCTGAGGCCCGCTCCCCCACCTTGACCTCTCTTCTCCTTCTTGCCCTTGCTGGCTGCACAGACTGTGGGTCGTGTCTGTCAGCCACTCCCGGTCCCCCGGGCCTCCTTCTTGAACACGGAGCATCCACAGGGCGACCTGCTCTTCCCCAGGCCCTCCCCCAGCTCACCTTTCACACCAGGAAGTCCTACTTCACCTCGGAGCCCTTGGAGACCAGTCAGGCCTGCTCACCAGGGGAAAGCATACAGGTGGATGAGTGTCCCATCCTCAGAGGGAGCAGACACACCTGTGTGTGCTTGTACACACACACACACACACACACACACACGCTCACGTACATATACCACCCTGGCACACACACCTCCCTGGCACACACACCCCGCAGCCAAAGTCAGAGGCTGCTTTCTGTGAACTCGTGTGGAGCCACCCCAGTCCAGGTTCCTTGGCCCCGCTGATCATGGGCTTTGGCGTTAGAACACCTCCCACGACCCCGGCAGAGACGCTGAGGCAGCTCACTATTCTCAGGGCAGCAGGATGAGCTCTTTGGCCCACAGGGCACAAGGCAGGGGCAGGCAGCGGCTTAGATGCAGGCAGGACGTGAACTGCCTATTGCTGAAGCTGTTGGGGACCTTGTGCCCCACACCAGCTCAGACTGGAACCTGGACAGGACCCACCAGAGCTCAGCTACAGGGGAGACTCCTGCGGACTTATGTGTCTCCAGGAGCTCTCTGTAATCGCTTCCTTTGTTTTGAAGGTTTGGTTTTCCTTTTAACACCCCTCCTTTCTGTCCCTGAAAAACAGCACCTATTTCCAAGGGCGGCATACTGACCTGGGGGCCCCTGGGGGCCAGGAGAGCCACTGGACCCTGAGAAGGAGAAGAGATGATTGGCGGAGGGTCAGGTACTGGCTAGGGTCATGGGGCCCAGGGTGATGGGCAGGTGTGGTTGGCGGGAGCTCACTTGTGGGTGAGGACTGTGTGGGTGTGCATTGTTCCCAGGGCAGGTGCTTGCCCGGACCCCGTGTCAGAGGGTCCAGCAGTGACCCCATACAATGCCCTCCTCAGGAACGAGGCTGCGGGACTCTGGTATCTTCCTGGTCGGGCTGGGGCATGGGTCGGGGGGTGGGGGAGGTGGCCAGATAGGCATCACACTGTGAGAAACGGCCCATCCTCCTGGCTGCCCAGACATGTGGCTTCCGTGTGCACATCCGGGAGCCCCAGCAGCAGGGAAAACTGTCTGACTCTGATGTCCTGTACGATCCACCCACCTAGGGACCACACACTTTGGCCACTGGAGAGAGAACGGGAAGGGACCTGGCCCTACCACGGGGCCAAAGTTGCAGTCCCCATCTTGACCCTCAGGGGCTCCACAGAGTGGGGGAGCACTGTGGACCCACAGCCCCAGGCACTCGAGGATCCCCATGTCTCTGCCAGCTGTTGGGGATGTGGCTCTCCCTGGCAAGTCTGCATCCTGTCCTGGGCCCTTGACCTACCTTTGGAACCCACAGAACCTGGGACACCAGGAGGACCCTGAGGACCTGGTTGGCCAGCAGCCCCTGAGGAGAAATGGAGGAGGGAGCACTTTGAGAGAGTCCCCCTACCCGGCTGTCCCTAGGCCAGCAGTGCCACGTGGAGGAGATGCTTCCCACCCTGCCACGGCTGTGGACCCACTTTGGTGAAGCCACTGATTACCGAGACACCTAGCCCCCTCAGTTTCCCTCCCACCCAGCTCCAGGAGCATTTGTCGACTGCTTTCCTTGAGCTGGGCTCCCCGGCAGGCCCTGGGGCCCCTGTGGCAACAGTGGACAGATGATGGATATGTAACGCTTGGAACTCAAAGAGAGAGGTTCGGTGAGCCAAGCAAAGCCAAGTGGACAGCAGAGGCAGGGCAGCTTGTTGGGGAGTGAGGTGGGGTACAGGACCCCGCGGGGAGGGAGGCAGGAGAGCCCCAGGTGCAGACGCAGCACTGGAGGGTTAGGGTTCGGGTTTGCAATTAGATCCTTCACCATACAGGCCTGTTTTTATCAGAGGAAACCAAGGTGGGCGCCTAAAATCCTCTAGTGCCAAAGCTTTACTTTTAGTCTTACTTTTCTCTTAAAAGTATCGCTCGTCCAGGCAGCCAGCATTTACTGAGCGCCTCCTAGGTTCCAGACTTCATGGAAAATTATATATATATCAACACAGCTAACCGTCCTGATGAAGGAATTGCCTCTTACCTCTGTCTCCTTTCTCCCCAAATCCAGGAGGCCCTGGTTCACCACGAGGTCCCATGGGACCTTCTCGCCCTCTCTGGCCCATGGGTCCTTCCATACCAGGGTCTCCTAAAGACAAGAACGACCAGCTTCACAGTTAGGGTCCCATGCCACAGCCATGCACCTCCGCAGCAGAATGCTGGCCTGGGGCCTTCCCTGACCCCCTCCCTCTGTCTTCATCTCTGCTCCCTGCCCTCTGTTGAGCCCCACTGTCTCTTGGGGTCCTCCAGGCCCTGTCTTTCTCAGATCAGACATCACCCTCTGGCCTGCTGAGATTTCGCTTGTTTCCCACGCTTCCCCCGCCCACGTGTCAGCTCCATGGGCAGCAGGGGTTTTGCTGCTGGGGTCCTGGGCTGTCTCCTAAAGCAGGGCTTGGCACGCAGCAGACCCGCAATAAATGTCTCCTGAATGAACGAGTGAGGGGGTGAACGAATGGAAAATTTGGCTCTTACCCACACTGCCTTTTTGTCCTTTTGGTCCTTCTGGGCCGGGGTGGCCCAAGGGCCCAATGATACCTGTGGACACACAAGAAGACCTCAGCCCCTATTCCTTCTGGAGGCCGGCAGCCACGATGGAGCCTCTGTGGACCAGTAGCACCAGAACATCCGGGGTTACAAACCTGGAGTCCCAGGAAGGCCTCGGTCTCCTGCGGGAACAAAGGTAAAGACCTGTCAGCCAGAGGCCCCTGCCCAGTTCTTGGGGGGAATCAGGTTAGGGCTGCCAAGTTAGCAAATGAAAATACAATGTCCAGGTACATTTGGGTTGCAGATAAACAAAAATACATTTTTAGTATAATTATGTCCCATAAACTCTTTGGGATATACTCTTAGTGAGTACTTATGGACACATCCGCAATTCACGTGTAACTGGGGGTGCTGTATTTCACTCGACAACAGCAGCTTCAGGGGCTTAGAACCATCAGTTCTGGTCCCTAGCTGGGTCTCAAGGAGTATGGGCTGCGGGCAGGGAATGAGGAGAAATGGAGGGTCCTTAAGTGGGGGAGCCCAATTCCTGTGCTGGGACCTAGGGGGAAGCAAGGGGAGTAGGGAGCAAAGGGTGACCACGTCGTGGCAAGAGGTGGTTCTGTGCGGACGTGCGTCCTGGCCACGGAGTGACCTGGGGTGACTAAGGCCGCAGACTCCTGGCCTCAGCCAAATCTACTGAATCTGGGCCCTGGAAGGGAGGTTCTAGCCGTTTCTGTACACACTGGAGCTTGTCCAGCCCAGCTAGGCAGGGCCAGGAGAACATCCCTGTGTCCAGTGGGGCCCTCAGGGTTGGACGCCTGCTCCTCCTCCTGATCTGACAGGAGCTGGAGCCCAGGCTGTGAGCCCAGGGACGGGGAGGATGGGCGGCGGCTGTAAGCACAGGCGGAGCTTTGCTTGTTTCCGCTTTGTGCAGGTGGCTCCTTACCGGCTCAGGGCCAGTGCTGGTCCCCACCCCAGGGTTGACGCCCCCACTTTAAACCCTGCTAGATCTTTCTTAGCGGGGAAAGGGACCGAGAGTTGGAGGGAGGACGGGAGGAGGACGAGAAACGGAGTGAAGATGTGCTTTGCACACGAGCCAACGCCACATAACAAACGTAAGCATGTACTAACAAAAAACATAAAAATAAAGCGAAAATGTCCATGTTGTATTTACCTTTTGGACCTTGAATTCCCATGTCACCTAAAATCAGAAAGAAATGCAGAGATGAGAGGCACAGAACCCAAGGGCTCTTCTCGCCACGGACCTCACAGCTGTGTGACAGTACGCGAGCCGTATGTCAAGGGGACACAAGTGTGGTCCCTCTGCTCCTGTATGTGGCACTCGGGGAGGTCACTGAGCCTATCCTGGATGTCACCAAGTCCTTCCCCATGCTAAGATCTTCTGACCCTAAAGCCCGGGCTCAGCCCTCCAGGGCGGTGGCTCAGCTTCTCATCCTTCCACTGGGAAGAAGCAGAAAATGTTTCCCACTCCACGCAGAGCGCCGCCTCCCACGGCAGGAACAAGAGCAGGAAAGGGCTCAATTTGCTGCAGTACCTTTAGGGCCAGGGCTTCCTCGGAGGTTTCCTGCAAGAGAAAGTACACGCTGTCACGTCTTCCGACCCTCACACGCACAGGGGAGAAACCGAGGCTGCACAAGGGGTCGGGCTTGTGCCTTGTCTTGGGCAAGTGTCCTCGCCAGGGCTGAGTTTTCCCACAGTCACACGGGGTCCCCGTGTCGGCGCTCCCTGCCTCTGGGGGCTGTGAAGAGGTTGGGAGTGGGAGGGAGGCCGCGGGTGGCTGAGCGGTGTCCCCGGGGTGAGCCAGGCCTGCAGCCGGCACGCACTCACCCTTCTCCTGCTCCAGCATCAGCTTGTTCCTCACGAACACCCACAGCTCCTCCTGGCTGAAGCCACCATCGAATCCGGCCTTGCCTGCGCCGGCCCCCTCACCGGGCGTGGCCCCTTGCAGGCGCTCCCTGTGGCCCCTCTCCATCTTGTCCTCGTAGTAAAGTACGCCACCCCGGCTCCTCTCGAGCTCGTCCACACGGGCCTTCAGCTTCCTCACGTCCTCCGCTGTGGATGGACCACAGACAGACATGGCCCCGTCAGCGAGAGCCCCGTCCTTCGCCCTGGGGACACTCTCCTGGGGAGGCTGGCGTGGGCCCTGGTCTGCGCAGCTTCCCATGCCGCTGAGCCCACTCTGCCGGCCACGTATGTGGAGCAGGGCTGCTCTGTCGTCACCCTTTCGGGCACTGCTTGGGCCTCAGTCCTGTCGTCTAAAGTGGGGACAAATCTCACCCTCCCTCTGTTGGAAAAGCTGAAAAGCCAAAGGGCCAGGGAAGGCCCAAGCAGACAGCTCCGGGCAGCCACAGTGCACAGAGGGCAGGTGGGACCAGGGCTGCCTTTGCATCCCAGCTCCACACTTGGAGGCCACGGGCCCTGGGCCAAGTGCCTCCCGCCTCAGCTTCCTCATCTGCAGCAATGTGGGGTTTGCATCCATGATCTCAGGCCCCTTGGCCCCAACTCTGTGACCTCTGGCCAAGGCCTGCCTTCCGACAGGGCAGTGGGCTTGGGCATGTCCTGCTTCCCACCACACAGCCGGCCCTGTGACCTTTGCACCTACCCAGAGCAATGAGGCCAAAGAGCAGCCCCAGGAGCAGCAGCCAGGTGAGCAGCAGGCCCAGCAGCCACTTCCACCAGCTGCAGCAGGAGCCACAGGGGCACCAGGCGGGCGCGGCCCCCCACGGTCCCCCACCGCTGCCACTGCCGCCTCCACTGCCGCCTCCACTGAAGTGGTCATAACTGTGGATTTCTGTAGGAAAGACAGGGCAGGGAAGCTGTGGTCAGGCACCTCTGTCCTTTTCCCTCCAAATTCCCGGTTTCGGGTGACTTCCTGTGGCCTGAGTGCCGGGAGGGGGCTTTTAAGTTTCTGCACATCTCTGTGCAAGCAGCAGTGGCTGGTGAGGAGCAGGCATCCGACCATCCTGGACTCGAGCTGTGTGACCTTGACGAGGTCACTTGCCCTTGAAAGGGTGCTGAGATGATCTACTTCGTAGGACAGTGACTGAGTTAAATGAGGTAAGCTTTGTCATCTGCTAGGACGTGGCACATGGCACAGGCTTAAAACCTTCCTCACTGTGAGCACAGCGTTCCACTGATCTGCACAACCTCCTGCCTCCAGGCACGCCTGACCCAGAAGCCTTCCCACGGCCTTCCCTGCTTGGCATGGCTCAGGCTTTGCGTGCTCACGGCAGCTGGAGTCACACTCAGGACTTAGCAGTACCAGTAAGTCTAAAAAGTTGGTCTGAAGAACGGGGTCTGCGGTTCAAAGACAGTGAGGTGGTAAGATGCACGGCTCCTGTCACAGCACAGGGGGGGGAGAGCAGGACCGTGAGGGCTCCGTGCCACCTTGGGCCCCCCAGGGAGGCCCTGGTGTGTTGCTCCTGCCCCAGCAGGACACCTTGGGACTTAGGACTTCAGAGGCTGCCAGGTAAGAGGAGCAGGGCCCATAAAGCGCCATCCCATGAGCTGGGCTCCTTCCGAGGCCACCTCTAGCCCACAGCCGCCCGCTCCTGTCCACCCTACTCCGTTCTGGGCCTTCAGGGAGCCGCAGCTGGTGGTTCCCATGTGCACGGCACCAGGCAAGGGGCATCCTGCTACCCAACCACCCCCGCCCCCCGGGGCCTGTCACCTGGGGCCCTGCTCACTCACCTTTGGAGGCAGACTTGCCCTTGGTGGACGCAGCCTTCACATCTCCTGAAAGGACAAGTAGGGGTTTGGACCTGAGGTGTTGTCCTGCCCCTCGCATCGATTCTGGGGATAAATTTACTCCCGAGGCACCTTGCAGAGCAGCAAGCACTCAGTCCTTGGAATCTGATATTTGCAATGACTGCAGCCATGAAGACATGGCTTGGCCACAAGTAACAAGGGGAGAAAGTACAGCCTTTAAACTCTCTCGCAGCCTCAGACCTCGAAGCGTCAGTATTTCGGAAGATCATGTCAGGGGTGATAGTTACATTCAAACAATAAGCTTGCTTATGACAAATGACTCCGACAATTTTCTTCTTTTGGTGCTGGGGATTGAACGCAGGGCCTCCTGAACACGAAGTACACGCTCTGCCCTGAGCCACACGCCCAGCCCTGACTCCGCTCTCTTGGCTAAGGGACTCTGAGCACAGGTCACAGTCATGATAAGCAGCTGCACCTCCTTCCTCGAGGGTGCAGTGTCTTTCTCCACAGGTGGAGGGAACCGAGAATGTTTGGCAAGGACAGGCTTGGAGAGGCTGTTCCTGAGTCTGTGATGCTACTTGAGGATTTGTGGGCATGTGTGGAATTTTCTGTGAGTTTGTCAATTTCTTTGTCAATTGTTTTCTTTTTTTTGTCCTTTTTGAGACAGGGTCTTGCTATGCAGTTCAGGCTGAACTTGAGCTCACTTTGTAGCCCAGGCTGGCCTCAAACTCATAATGATCCTCTTGTTTCAGCCTCTGGAGTGCTGGGATTACAGGCGTGCACCACCACGCCCTGCCTAACTTCTTTCATCATATTCCAAAAAGTGTTTTCTGACTTCATAGGCTTGGCTCCACCCCTAAAATGTGAGGAAGTGCTAACCTTGTCGATTCAGAGTCAGGGTCTAGCCTCTTCACTAGTCAGAGTGGTAACTGACTTAATTTGCGTTTACTTTAACTTGGTCTATCACTTGACCTTTCCCTTCCTTTACTGACCTCCCTGAAATCAGTTGTTTGGAGAGAAGCTGCAGGATTTTGTGAGGAAATGTGTTTACCAAGACATATATTTGGGAAGAAAAAGAATAAAGCTAACAATACTCTCTTTGCAAGGCACTTTTCTACTCCTTTTGAACGTGAAGGGAGGGCTAACAGCGAAAGGGTGTCACCGTGCCAGGCCGGAGGAAGGCCTCGCGCGCCCAGAATCTCCCGGGGAGTTGTTCAAACGCAGCTCCCCATGCAGCAGGTCCGGGAGGCGGGCACTGTGCTGGTTTGTGGGCCATGCTGAGCAGCAAGGGCTCAGGAGGCGAAGGAAGGAAACGTGGCGTGGCTGAGGTCAAGTGGGCCGTGGTCGGGTTTGCTCTTACCATTGGCTTCCGCTTGTAGGCAGGTGTCAGCAGTGTAGGCAGCCTCCTTTTCTTTTTTCAGCGTGTCTTCTGAAAAAGAAGCTGTGCACAGAACCCGCGATGACCTGATGTGTTCTCTCCCGAACTCCCAACCTGCTCCCGTCCCCTGGCTGCCTGGAGAGGTCAGGCTTGCCGGATACGAAGAAAGCCCTGCTCTTGCGGGGCTGGTCTCCCCCATCTGCGCTTGTGGTTAGACCTGCTGTTGCCCAGAGAACTCTCTGGAAACTCTCTGAGTTTCCATGGCTCTTCTGCACTCAGGCAGCCCCTGGGACACTAGTAGCGCAGGCATTTTTCACTAGAAGAGCCCTGGGTTCATGACGAAATCTCCTCAGACCACTTTGCTAGGGCCTTTGGCCTCCTGCACATTAGCCTTTCTTCCGCAGCCCGAGGCGCAGGGCTCTGGCATACTTGCGGCAATGCTGGCGGGGGAGGCGGTAAAGACCTTCCCGCTGTCCTTGGTCATGATCAGCAGCTCCATCTCCTTCTTGGAGGGCACGTTGTCTTTCTCCAGGATCAGGAACTTGCAGTCCTTGTGCAAGCTGTCATCGCTTTGGATGTTGGTGGTGCAGGCTGGGGAGGAAAGAGGCCCGGGAAGGGGAAGGAAAATGCGACGAGAGAGGGAAGAAGGAAGCAGTGACCAGAACAGGGGGGAGAAGGAGGAAAAGAGATCAGTGAACGCTCGCGAGGGTCTCCTGTTGTCCCCAGCAGTGGAACTGTGAAGCTTCTTGGAGACTACTTCTCCCTCCCTGGATGGGCCTGGCCCTCAGGAGCTTGGGTCAATGACAGAAGTGTCAGGCAAGCGGTCATTGGTCAGCTACCCCACCCAGACACATGGGATCTTTACCAAATGGGCGACTACAGCCAGGCAGGTCCTTTAACTAGTGTGGTGAGTTGTCTGCCTTCTTGAGGAGGCTCTCCCTGACCATGTCCCCCTCTCCATATATGCACTACCGTTTCCTTAGAATCTCTGCCATTTTCTGCAATTATCTTGTACATTCTGTCTTTATGTTTGTCATCTGCCTACTCCACTGGAGTCATTGGTTTGCTGAGGGCAGGAGTCTACCAGCTGTCACCACTGCTACTCCCAACACTCTGAACAGGGTCCGTCTTATACAAAGTAAGCGCTTGGTACTTTTTAAACACATTAATGACTGCTGAGCAGAAGCAGCACCAGGGTCAGAGCAATGGAGAAAGTGGCTCGGGGTGTGGCATGAACCCGAGTTGATAAAGATCCTGTAGAAAGCAGGGAGGGTTCTGGCAGTTTCTGAGGGGCTCCCTGGTTCTTATGGTGGGTTACATGTAACAGGAGAAGGTGAAAGAACTGCAGACCAGGGGTGGCTGGAGGGTAAATGCAGATTCTGAGCAGGTGTGGTGGGCGGGGTCTTCTGCCCCTTGGGTAGGGAGGGCCACGGTAAGTTCAGCGCATTCTTATCTTTGTGTGTTCACAGAAACATCCAAGAGACCTTTGGGGTGAATTGTGTTTGTGGACCTCAGACCGTGCATGGGTTCTATCCTCTCCCCAGTACCCCTTGGGTCACAGCTGGGCAATCCCGGGTGCTGGCCCAATCCCTGGCAGAGGAGAGCAGGACTCACCGGTGGAGGTGGTGGACATGCTGGTGCTCACAACAGCAGGGGTCTGGGACACATTTTTCTTCACACCGTATGCTGCAGGAGAAGAACCACAGAGTGGGCTCACCAGCATGAGGAAGGCTTCTGCAGCTCTGAGCAGCTAATCAGCCCTGCAGACAGGTGGCCTCCCCAGGTGAGGAGCAAGCAACAGACTTAACTTTCTCCAGCCACTGGGGCAGCAAAGAGGGCTTAGATGGAATATTCTTGGATATAATCATGCTCATCTTTCTAGAACTTTCCAAAGGCCACCCCTCCTTTAAGAAGTCCTCTTCGACCTCAGTCCATCCCTTCTCTCTGCATATCCACGCTGCACAGCGTGTTGCTTCTTTCTTGTCGCTGTTTCATGTGTGTTAGACTTTCTACTTCAACTAAACAGTAGGCACGTTGAAGGCAAAGGCCGAGGCTTATGTCTCTTTCATCCCTACCCCAACTTCCAGCTTTGCATAAGGGTTCATCATAAAATCAACCAGTGGGTTGATTTGTAGAGACAGAGGACTGTGCAGGAGGAGAAAGTTGTGGGCTGGAGGGACCACCAGGCTGGCCAGGGGGCTGTGAGATCCACAGGATGTGCAGGTGACGTGTCACAGGGCGTAGATGCCATTGATGGAACAGGCGCCTCTGTGTGTTTAACTCATGTCAGACCCTCAGATGGTCAAGGTCTCCATCTCTAGGTTGGGGGAGGGGGCTGTTTAGCGGAAAGACCAGTGGCTTTTCAGGAGCCTTTGGGCCCTTCTAATCGAGTTGCTGCAAAGGCTATTGAGAGTTACAGCCTCAAAGAGGTGCCACTTCCCAGCCCTTAAACTAAACCTGGGCTACCAACCTGCAGAAGCGGTGGCTGTGCCATGGGACAGAGCAGTCGAGCTGGGAGCCAGGTTGTTCTGTACCCCAAACACTGTGAGAAGGATCGAGAGCAGGTGAGAACAGGTCCACGCAAGATGTCCCCCTCCTAGACGCAGGCCACCTCCCGAAGCCCCCAAACCACTTTTGTGACAAATAACTTCGCAGATAACAGGTTTCCAGTCTGCCTTGTCTCCAAGCTGTTCGTGACACAGTAAATGTTTGTATGCCTCCACCTCCCCACCGGTTCCTTTTGTTGAGGAGCTGGGACCGCACAAATAGCAAATGTAGTTCACCCGGGGATGTAGGTGTTGCTGCATCCCTGGACACCCTGAAATATCCCAGGTGCTTCCTGTTCCCCACAGCACCCTGGGGCGATTTGGTGCTCGCTGTGCTGGACACACACAGACACACTGGGACTGTGTGTCTAACTTGACCAACTCCTGGTTTTCCCTACAACTCTTTCTCCTGAGTCAAATACGTAAAACTCCCCTTCCCCCCATTATCCTTTCCAAGGCTGCGTGTTTATTCATTAACAGCACTGGAAACCCCTTCCTCCTTCACCTCAGCTTCCGCTACTCCATCCTACTGAGTGTTTGGGACACAGATCCTGCTTCCACCATCAGCCCAGCCTGTCCTCGGGCCTGGCTCAGTCAGAACTTCGTACAACATAACAGGAGGGTGGAAGACGGCAAGCGTGAAGCCAGGGGTTTCTGGGTTTTGTGGGCCTCTAGTATTGCTAAATTTGCACTTGCAGGGATACCAGCCAAGTAGACAAAGAAGGGCCCGGGTCGTTATATTTATTAGCTGCAATACGACAGGAAGAATGTAAATTTTTTAAAAAAAATATGTGCCTGGTAATTTATTTCCATATGAACTATTACGACCTATGTGGAAACAGTGAATAAATATTTCTTTTAAATAGCTCTAAGTTTGCACTGGAAGCTAAACAGTAATGCTATCTTCCTTATGTAGGTACCCCAGGGAGCTGCTGTATTTATAGAAAGATCTGAAATAAGTTAGCGCTATTCTCCTTGAAAATGTCTTGCGCTCACTACGCCCCTTTACTTCGTCTCTCCAGCTCTCCTAGGAAAGGAAGGCGCCGGCACAGAAGCGGCTTGCTGGCAGGCGAGGCCCTCTCCTTGGTGCTTCCCGTGGGGTCTGGGGTCGTGTCTGATCGGGCCGCTGAATGCTGTGGCCTTGGCCTCTGGTCACAGTGCATGGTGAAGTCCTTCCTGCTTGCGGGCAGAAAGGACAGCCCTAGCTGTCATTCCACTTCCCTCCCTGGGACGAGCGCCTGTGTCCTTGTGCGCCAGCGGCGTGGAAAAGGCGATTCAGGGTGGCAATACCGACCTGAGGAGCAGGAGCTGAGTCCGGGCTGCAGGGTTGAGGAGCAGGGTGCCAGGTTGTTCGGGACTCCAAAGACTGCAGGGGAGAGGCAAGGTGGGTGAGCGGGGTTGGATTCTCACATCTGCCTACATTTTTGTGTTTTGGTAACATTTCATGTTCACTTCTGGCACCCGGCAGTGGAGAACCAAACATTAGGCTGTTAGGTCCCAGCCAGCAGGCGAACTTTAGTCAGTGGTGGAAAGTGGGTCCATTAGAGGTGCTCTTGTTTTGACCCCACTGGGTGCAGAAGGGCCCTGGAGCTCTAAGAAGTTGCACGACTTGCTCAAGGTCCCACAGATCCCTAGCATCCTTTCAGCGTTTCTTCCCGTTGTATTCTTCCTGGTCCCCGCTACTGTACTCCTTTCTACAGGGCATCCATGGGAAGAAACACCTTCTAGACAGCCTTAACCTGAAGTTCCAGTGGGAGGCTCTTGGGATGCTTGGTTGTAGAAAACTTCCCCATTTGCCCCGCGGATGGCAAATGCCCAACGGGTCATTCAGCTCCAGGGCAGAGGTGTGGCGATTTTGATGATGTAGGCGAGAAGGAGCACCCCGTCTGCCACCTACCTGATCCTGCTGAGTAGGCATTGGTGTTGAGGAGGGAGGAGCTCTGGGTTGTCATGTTGTTGTGATAGGTCCCCATGGAGGACCCCGCAGGCAAGGTGGAGGACCACATGTGGGAGGGCAGGTTGGCATCCAGGATAGTGGTGTTGTAGGTGCCCGACACTGGAAACAGAAATGTGAGCACTTGTCAGTGAGGGACGAGTCCACACTTTCCTGCTGGGAGAACTTAGTGGCGTGGCTTCCTGGGACTTCCCTGCTTTTAGCCCTGGTTTTCCCTCATCCCAGCAATTCCCCTGGCCCAGCACAGCCAGGGCAGCTCATCATCCCTTTTTTGACTGAAATATTGGAGCTGGTGAAAACCCGATCTCTTGGATTGGAAATTCTTGCCAGCGCTTGGTGAAATTCCAAGTAGATCTAAGCTGCTGAGATCTAGACACTCCTGATGGAAAGTCCTCCCTTTTGCTGGCTCCTCCATCTGCAGGGATGCCAAGGAGCAGCTCTCTTGAGACCCCCAAATCAAAAATCTGATAGAATTCCAGGCATCATGACAAGTGTGGGAGTGTCCGGCAGGACAGCCCTCAAGTCTGAGGCCACACTGCATACCTCCTGCATGACACCCCTAACCCAAAAGGTGCTCTGCCCTTGAGGGCTTCCTGTGCGTCTCCAAATCTGATGCCAGTGCTGCCCACTCGCTCCATGAGAGGGAGCCAGCCAGCCAGTGAGAAAGCACCCCAAGGCTTGGCTTTATAGGAAAAGCACAAAGAAGGTTGGACCTGTTGATTTCTCCTAGGAGTGAATGCGAGGAAAGCTGCGCGTCAGAAATAACGCGGTCGATTTCCCTCTCCTCCCTGCAACGCTCTGCTAATTTGTCTTCCTGCACCCGCAGAACCTCCCTCGCACCTGGTAAGCACTTGACATATAGGTGCTGAACACCACTCATCCTGCTTGACCGGCTCTTGGCTTCCTGTTCCACGTCCCACAGAGACCCCATCACCAGGAGGCCTGTGGCTACCTCTGTCTTGTCCATTGCTTTCCCTCAATGCCTGGCGCTGGACACAGAAGAGGCAAGTAGGAAATACTCATTAGAGAGTGAGTGAAAACACTCAACTTTCCCTAGTACTCTTCAGGCCAGGGAGCCTGGCCCACACGCCTGACTGTCCAGAGCCCACCGGGGCAGAGTCCTGGGATATGGAGCTGGGCGCCTGCACGCGTGTGAGGCCGTTTACTGCGTGGGTGAGAGGCACAGAGATCTCGTGTTCATGCGGCAGGAAAAGTGGGTTACTCTTGTCTTGGGGTTCACCCATTTCTCCTTCTAAGCCCTTTCTCCCCAGTTCTGGAAGTCTCTGGTGGAGCCTGGAAGGTTTCCAGGGCACAGCTGGATTCCCAGCCAGGGCAAATCTACCACCTTCTTCCCACCCCTCCAGCAGCCTGGCTGGGGCTTACCTGACTGAGAGCTCGCTGTCACTACTTTGGTCTCCACGGTGCCTTTCTTGGGGATGGGGAGTGTGTTGGACGAGTTCCGGGTGGGACTGGCACTTGCGGATCGGCTGCCCTTGAGCAAACGCTTGACATCATCCAACTCTGTCCCTGCGGAAGAATCCCCAAACCTTCCCATCAGGCCCAGGCTCTTTCTTGAGTGTAACTGCAGTGAGGGGAACCTCGATGGCATCCTGAGTACTGCGGAGGACGCCATCTGCTTCACACATTGAGGCATTTTTGATTAGCTTTATAATTTCACGTTTTGCTAATTATAACATTTATCAGCCTGGCCCTTGATAATATCACAGATTCATCCATATAATACTTCATGGGAGAGGTCAAAGCATTTGTCCTCCACAGACACCACAGGGATGCTTTTGTGGCTGTCACCTGGGGCCAGGCAGTGAGAAAACCAGGTCCCTTGGAACATGTGGTATCCCAATCCCCTGCACAGGACGCCTCGGCTGTCAGGTCCTGACCTTGCATGCCTAGGAGTGTCGAAAGGAGTTTGTGGCATGTAAGCCCTGGACATTGTGCTGCTTTTGTGTGCGGTTGAATTTCAGGTTCATCCAGCTGATAGTATGTGCAGCAAGGTGAACTAGGGAACGTGCTCCTTGTACCTCCTTCAGAGTGGGAAACATGACAGGAGGGAGGCACTGTACAAGGGCAGCCTGCAGGAGGAGTCAAGCAGACTTGCAGAGAGTGCTTGCTGGGGACTCCCAGGCTCCTTCCCCGGGCCCCCTGAAAACTCCATCCTTTGGGCTCCACCCCCCTGAGCCTGGAAGGACTCAGATGAGAAAGTACCAGGCCCGGAGCCAGGGCCCACCTCCCCGGCCGCTGAGTTCTGCGGGTCACCTCCTGTTTCTGTGTCCACAGCCACCAGCCTGGCTCGGCCTTCTATTCCTTGTACTTGGTGCCCCGCTAACAGTTGGGTTCCTTTCAAAATGTTGCCAAATAACCTCTTAAAAGAGCAACAATAGTCTAATACCTAATGCGGAGAGGCCGGGAAGTCTTTGACCTTGGAGATGAAGTTAAAGCTTCCCTCGTCTACTTCTGGCCCTGTCCAGCCTGAGCTCTCCCATTGTGCCCCCATCCTGAACTGTCCTCAGATTCCCATCCCGGTTGCATCCTCAGCTCCGCTTCTCAGCTGACACCTCACCCAGGAAGGCCACTCTGGCCCCTGCGCCTGTCCCCGTCTCCATAGGCTGATGTGCAGCTGCTCCTCCATGCCCCTTCGCCACTGAGCCGTGAAGGTTAGCTGGTTCGCCTTCTCCACGTTAGCCTGTGAGCTGCTAAGCAGCAAGGACACGCAACTAATCCCCAGCTCCGAGCACAGGGGCTAAGTCACGGAAGCCCCTTACAGATGCTTTATGATCGAGCGCATGCACATGTGAGCATGCTCACACACACACATGCATGTGCACACACACACAGGCACACAGCACTAGTCCATAACTCCTAAGTAGTACACAGCATTCATGCGTGATTTAATTCCAAGGCTTCCCAGATCTTTGCAGCAAGCCGTTGACACTTACATCTGGTAGATGGCGATGCACTCTGCAACCGTACTCGAATTTCGCTCTCTGTACAAGGGAAGAGACACACAGGCTGTGACTACAGTTCCTGACACTGAACTCTGAGCAGCTCGGGGCTGCTCTGAGATGTCTGTGTCCCAAGAGCAGGAAGCCTAGATGTCCTAAGAGGAGTGCCACTAAAGAAAGGGAGGGCCCCTCCCCTCCCTCACCATGCCTGTCCATCTCAGGCACCTGAGACCTCCTCATGAAGTCTCAGCTGAGCAAAGGGGCTGCGTCACACTCCGCAGTGACCGTTCCCTTTGCCGCCGTTCACTCCACAATGGCAAGACCAAGTTTCTCTCCTGCCTCTGTGGTCTCAGGCGTGAGAACCCCAAGCCGACAGTGTGCAGCTGATGGCAGGAGCCGGGCATTGTTCTGTGCACCTCATATTTCCTGGCTCAGGAAATGCTGAGGAACTGCCCAGGAAATGCTGATGGAGTGAGTGGAAGTGAACCCAGCCACAGTGCTCACCTCGCGTTTGGCTCCGTCCTCGGGTTGCAGAAGATGCTGAGAAAGAGATAAATGTCGTTTTAGACGTACATAGGAAGAGGTGTGCTGACGTGAAGGTAAATATGGGGGGGTATTTTCTTATTGTGTGTAAATCCAGCGAGAGGCTAATTCTGCGCAGCAGATGCTGAATAAATGATGACCACGTGGCAATAAACGGTGACTACATAGCTAAAGGGCAGAGCGTGTCCTGTGTACCCCAGTGCACGTAAGACGTTCACTTAGCTAAACGAATGTCAAGTTAGCGGACAGCACTGTTACCTAAGGCAGTCCACTTGGGAGCATGATCCATTTGCACTGGCTGACAACACTGACCAAATGGATCCAAAGGCTGTCAAGTCGTCCCTTTGGTACGTTTACTAGAGCCTGCCTTGGTTTTCAAGTGTAAGCAACGAAATAAAATAATCACTGTAGAATCAGTGGCCACAGCCGCAATTCATGAGCACAGTGAGCTCCCAGGAATATGGGCCAAAGACTGAAGGCCAAGTGAAGACTCGGCCTAGGGCTCACTAGGCTGTGCTGCTGCTCTCGGAAGCAAGCTAGGCTGAGGCATTCGTTGCTTTGCGCCTCTTTGCTGGCAGGTTCCTATGCCTGTCATGGAAGGGAGAATCCCAGGAATGATTGCTTGATCTCAGCGGTGTATCTACCCAATCGTGAATCTTCAACAGCTTGCATTTGTACAGTGCTGTGAGCGAATGCTTATGGCAGCACGTTAATACGGCTGACAGCCCCTTTGCGCTGAGGAACAAGGAACACGTGAGTGGACAGAGGTCAACTCCTGTAGCTGCGTCCAGTTAGCTCACAGTGCTTCCTGCCCACCACCCCAGCCCCAGGCGTTCCCTTAGTGCCAGAGCTTGTCCTTCGAGAGCGAGGGGAGAACATACCGAACTCCTTCCGAGGGTACTCCGGGGAGGAGTTGCCACTGGAGCTCCCTGGAGAAAGGGATGAAACACTTAGCACAACTCCAGCCACTTCTTCACAGCCTGGAGGCATTTCGGGGGTGGGGGGATGAGCCGACATTTGGAATGAATCAGGCTCATGATTTAGAACAGGACACCTCCATTCTCTGACCTCGAGATGCTTGTTTCTGAAAGTGGACCCTGTTGAAATGACAGGCTCAGGCCTAGTGTCAGAAAGCACTGAGGAGGGCTGGGGACGTAGCCCAGCGGAGGAAGAAGAGGAAGAGGAAGGAGCAGGACAAGGGGAAGGAGCAGGAGGGGGACAAGGAGCGGGGAGATAGCACTGTGGGCTGAAGTTCACCTGGCCGGAACTTGGGCCGCCCTGGCAACTCCCATCGCGCAGCAGCAGGCCGGCCTCTGCGTGTGGAGCCTCCAGCCCACTCTCACCATTTACTAGATCAGCCCCTTAATCCTGCTCCCCTCGCTAGTGCCCCTCTCCTTTCACTGCTAATCTCACTTTCCGTCTGGCCGCTTCCCACTAGAACTGCTCCTGCGCGACCTGGGGCCCAGTGGCCTCAGTCCTGGAACCCGTGTACCTCCCACGTCCTCCTCTTCCCTGAGCGGTTCCTCAAGGCTGTGCTGCGTCCCTGGTCTCCGCCCTCGGCAGCTCTTCCTTCTCTCTTGGTTCGCAGGGCCCGCTTTCTCCTTCCTCCCCAGCCTTCCTTCTCTGCGTCTTCCTGCTGTGACACTTTCTTCCCTGACAAACTTCGCAGCCTTCCAGTCTACCCTTCGTGATCCACTCCCAAACTCAGCTCTCGCTTGAACTTCCTCCCGGAGCTCCAGCCCCATGCCTCCACCCGCTGCTTCTACCTTCTCTCCAGAGCTTGCAAGTGGCTCGGTTTCAGGACAAAGGACCTGAACCCATTCCAGCGGAGTCCTCTCCTCAGGCCTCCGTCTCAGTTGTTGACTCCATCTCCTGGTGGAGCCAGACCTCCCAGGCACAGGTCTCCCAGCCTGTGCCTGAAGCCTCAGCCTCCTATTTCTCCTAGTCCTGGACCTCAGACGTGATCCACTGTTTCTCTCAGAAGTCTCCGCGCTGCCCGCTGTGTGCGGCGTATCCTAGCATTGACTCTGGTCCTGCAAACCCTGTCCTTGTCCTTTTTGTTTGCTAGAACCCTCCCGTGTGCTTGTACTGAGCTACACCGCAGCCCTGTCCAGTTCCTGGCCACACACAAGCCCCTGCTGCTTCCTGCACAAGCCCTGGGCTCTCCTGCCTGGACTGCCCTGCGTCTGCCTGTCAGCATCTTACACATTAGGGAGGCCCAGCTCAGATGTCACCTCCTCTGTGCATGATTCTCCATGATTTCTTCAGCTGAAGATGGTGATCTCATCTACTCTGCATTATAGCTTTATCCTTTCTTTTCTCTTTCTTCCTTCTCCTTCTCCTCCTCCTCCTCCTTCTCCTTCTTCTCCTCTTCCTCCTTCTCCTTCTCCTCCTCCTCCTTCTCCTCCTCCTTCTCCTTCTTCTCCTTCTTCTCCTTCTTCTCCTCCTCCTTCTCCTCCTCCTCTGCCTTCTCCTTCTTCTCCTCCTCCTCCTTCTCCTTCTTCTCGTTCTCCTCCTCCTCCTCCTTCCCTCTCCTCCTCCTTCTCCTTCTTCTCCTCCTCCTCCTTCTCCTTCTCCTCCTCCTCCTTCCCTCCTTCTCCTTCTCCTCCTCCTCCTCCTTCTCCTTCTTCTCCTCCTCCTCCTTCTCCTTCTCCTTCTTCTTGTTCTCCTTCTCTTTCGCTTCCTCCTTCTTCTTCCTCTTTTTTTTTTTCCTATACTCGGGGTTGAACTCAAGGTCTTTACACTGAGCTACACCCTCAAGCACCTATGATTTTTTTTTTTTTTGAGACAGGGTCTTTCTAAATTGCAAGACAGGGTCTTTCTAGGTTTCCCAGGCTGAGCTCTAACAGTCAGTCCTCCTGCCTCAGCCTCCCAGAGTGCTAGGATTACAGGTGTGCACCACCACAACTAGCTGCATGATAGTTTTTTGTGGTTTTTTTCCCCCCTATCTGTTACCTTAACTTTTCTAACAGACTCTGGGCTCCTTGAAGACAAGATTCATGTCTGATTCATCTCAGCACCATCAAGGCCCTCCCTCCACTCAATGTTAAATGCCTAGCAGGTGTTTGAAGAAATACTGATTTAAAGAGTGACTAAATGGATGGATGCATGAGTGCATATGGGATGGATGAATGAACAAAATCTTCAAGTAATGTGAGTCTATAAAGGAAATGAGGGTGGAAGTGAAGCCCGATGCCAGTCCGTGAGTGTTCAGGGGTAGGTGGAGCACACGGGGAGAGGGTAGTTCTCCCCAAGGTCTGTAGAACAGGTAGGTACCTTCGTACATTCCATGGCGGGCAACGTGGGTTTTCCTCTCAAAAGTTGAGCCAGGCGAGTTGGGCAGGGTGGAGGCAGGGGAGTGAGCCCTCCTATAACTGGAAGTGGAGGCGTTGCCTCGTAAGCTTCCACCTGCAAGGGAGGAGGAGTAGAGCCTCATGGCATTGTGGCCCTGAAGTCCAGTCATCGCAACCAAGCACATTTAGGCAGCTCTTAACTAAGGGAGAGCCTTGCAGGGGGCTGGGGGCATCACGGCCACTGCCTTTCCCGAGCAGACGCAGAAAGGCAGGAGGCCCCTCAGTAGGCAGTTACAGGGCACAACCTAGCCACAACACAGCAAGGGTTTTCCCGAGGACGGACGCGGAGTCGCAGACCGCTGCTTGGCTGGGCTAGAATACGCGACCCACTGGCCCTCAGCAGTAGGGGGGCACTTCTCTTGGCTAGCCTAGCCCTTCCCACATCCTGGGTTTGCCTGTGGCTTCATTATAAGGGTTTGTCAGTGGCTGCAGGGATTATGTGTGCACTCTTGACTTTGTGTTATTTTTTCTTGCTTTGCTCTGTTTTGCTTCTGTTTGGAAGAACATCCCGTGGGCAGCAGGGGGTCTACGTTGGACACTTGCCTCACGGGATTACACATTACCACCGTCTCTAACCTGATTGCTAGGTTTCTTTTGTTGTTAATTTAATTTGTCGACCTTACCCAGCACACCTTCTCCTAAAAGATAAGACTAGGAGAGCGAGTCAGGGGAACACAGCTTCCTACTCAGGTGGGTTTCCTAATGAATGAGTAGTTTATACTGGGGACCCAGTGAAAATCCATCCCATTTTAAGCAGGGTTCAAATGCTGATGGTTTAAAAGTTCCACCCTCCCTGGGTCACGTGTCATTTAGCCAGGGCTCCCCAAGCTTGCTGGCATCAGGGGTCTGGTTTCACGGAAGACAGCTTTTCCAAGACGGTGCGGGGAAGGAGGTAGTTTGGGATTAGGTTCTCATAAGGAGCATGAAACCTGGACCCCTCACACGCCCAGTTCACAGCAGGGTCTGCGTCCTGTGAAAATTAGGTTGCTACTGGGGCATTTGGAATAGAAGACGGACAGCTATAATGGTCCCATGCCTGCACTGATTCAGGCTCGTGTCTACCTGTTCTCCCTCCCTGTCTGTCCGTCTTTCCTGCCCCCAGCCGCTTGCCCTGGTGGTACTTACTGGAATTTGTGTAGCTGCTGCCACCATGGGTCAGGCTTTGCTTCTCTGGCCGGCCCCCTCCACCGAGAGAGCCCGTTTTGGCATAGCCATTGCTGGTCCCCCCTTCTGTCAGAACCACAGAGAAGATGACAGTTCAGGGTGGAGTCAGGTCGTGACACCCTCTCACCCCCTGTGCAGCAGAAGCCTCCTGTGGCTTCTCACCAGGACCCTCCTGGCTGGGGTCTTCTCCCGCTACTCTGTAGTATTTGGGACATGGGTTTCTGGAGTGGATATTGTACTGATCAGAAAGGATCCCCCTGTGGGGCATAGCGAGTTACTCCCTAGGAAACCGAATATTAGACACAGAAGCAGAACGACAAAAAGCTCCTTGAGTCCAGGCCCCTGGGCTGGGCTTGCTCTTTGCGGATGCCTGGTAAGCGCCCAGATGTGGCAGCCGCTAGAGAGGTTGGAGGGACACGTGGCATCTCTGGGCTCCATCTGGCTGCCCCTCACAGCTCAGTCTCGCCTGCTGATGGGTGGGCTCCCCCTTCCTGGTCGCCAGGCCTCCTGAGAGGTGCAGGGGTAGTTTTGGGGGCTTGAAAATACACTACAGAATCCACTAAGCCTGAGAGCCCCTGCAGAAAGGTGGAGCGAAGGGAAGCTTAACAGGCGTCAAGCTACTCCACGGTCAGGGGGATAGTTCAGTGTCTGGTGTCTGGAATAGGCAAATCAAGGCAGAAAGCTGATTAGTGGGTTCTAGGGGCTGCTGAGAGGGGCGGGGAGAAGGCCCCGTGACTTCTGCTGTCAGGAGTTTTTTTTGGAGGGATGGAAATGCTGTCACGTTAGACTGTGGTGATGGTTATACCCTCTGTAGCTACAGTAACCACACCCACTCCAAGACCAGTGGACTACAAACCAGTGGACTCTGTGGTATACACATTAATCTCAGTATAGCTGTTAACAGAAAATAAAGTCAAACATTTTGGACTTGCTCGCTGGGAGAGCAGCCTCCCTTGGGCAAAGTTATGGTGTGGGGTCGTCACACAACTTACTGGGAAGAAGCATTCACTTACTTGGTGGTAAGGAGGTAAGTCTTGTGGTTACTGTTTCAGTGATAACTAGAAAAGACATAAGAAGAGGAGATCTTACGCTGGGGACCAACGCCTCCATATTTTGACAAGTCTTGGTATCTGACATAAGTTTAATGTGTAGAGTTAAATTCAGCACTTGTGCTTTACAGTATGGGATCTGACCCCTGCATCTGAAATCATAAGCAATAACCGCAGGGTCAAAGTACCTGGAAAAAAAGTCTATAACTCTTCGGAACCAAAAGAAGTTATACACTGAATTGAAAGATGGGCTGTCTTGGCATCAGGGTCTCTCATGGGCAGACTCTGAAAGAGTGCTGGCCCTCTTTTCTCAAGTGACGCTGTCTCTCTGTCCTGCTCCTTCCCAAGGTCCTGGCCAGCTGGGACACCACCCCCTCCGCTGAGGTCGCTGTGTGCTTCCTGGTGAGCTGGAGGTGTTTCCAGGACGTTGTGATTCATCCCCAACCTTCAGGGCCAGCACAAGTGTGGAAGGTGTAGAAAGGATGGGGCTCGAGTGAGTCACATGGGCTGCTTAGTGCAATCGGCAATCCATGAACCTCAAAGACAGACTGGAGGACCAGTCCCCGCGGCCCCTAAAACTGCGATCCTCTGACCCGAGTGATGGTGAGTGTAAGGAGGGACTACGGCTTCAGGTGTTTGAGAGGCTGCCAGTCAGCATCAAGACTTCGTGCCGCCCAAAGCCCTCTGTTTCCTGAAGCAGCAGCGTGTGGGTGCCCAGGACCTCAGCAGAGTCCTTTCTACAGCTGACCGTGACCTTCACCGCTACCTTCCTGGCTGTTGGGCCAAAGGTGCACCCATCCGCCTGGGGTGGCTGCTCTTTAAAAGACAACCTCCTGTGGGCGTGTGTGTGTGTGTGTGTGTGTGTGTGTGTGTGTGTGTGTGAGTGTGTACGAGCACATGCAGGTGGGCAGAGGTGGGGAAAGGAGAGAAGGGCGGAAGATGGGGCAGGATCATTTTGAGCCACCGAAAGCCATGCTGTTGGTCTGCTCCAGTCCGTACTGTCTCATCCATCCCTTCCTTCCTCACCCTGTGTTTTCCTAATTAGCTTGCTTTTCCTACCAAGAACAGGGCCGAATGTAGCAGCACCAGTATTCAGTGCATAAAAGGAAATGAATACTTTGTCAGAGGACAGCGGCATGTAAAGCTTTTGTGGTGTAGCCTTTTGCAACTCTTTGACACATAAGAGTAAATTATTTCTGAACCTCAAGTTCCAAATCTGAGAAAAGTTTATTTTTTAATTGGAAATAAATGAAAGTCACAGAATAAGTTAAAAAAAAAAAAACTCTCTAATTTAAAGTTGTTAGGTGTACAGGTTAAATGTCTCTGACGTTATCATTTGGGAAGTCTCAGAAAATCATTGTACCTTTTTCAATTTGTAGCATAGATTTTTACTATGACCATGGTGTTATTTTAACCTAGTCCATGCAAGAACTGGGGTATTATACTTTCAGATTGCTGTTATTCTCTATCCCTAATTAGGAAATGGGTAAATGAACTGTGGTGACTGTATTTAACAAAATATTATACAGTTATTGAAAATGCTGGCTGTGAAAACTATAAGAAGGCTCCCCCTCCCCCCACCCAGAGTACTGGGGATCAAACCAGGGCCTCTTACATGCCGGGTAAGTGCTATACTACTAAGCCTCACCCCCAGCCCTTGAAGAGGTGATTTCTGTCTTGGAAGAAAAGGCAGGATACATTTTGATTCCAAATGTGTTAAAAGAAGTATCAGCATGGGCCATCTTATGGAAAGACATAGGGTCCATTAAGGAACACATTTTAAAATGATACAGTGATTGACAAGGAATTACGAATAAATTGTTCCAATTTCTTATTATTTTTCTAGTGAAGCAATTATAGGCTTTTAAAAAAAAGTTCGGACGCTCTTACTTCTTTCGGTGACTTCCGTGCCATCTCGCTTGCTTTTCTTGGTTACATCCATCCCATCGCCACCTGCAGGAAAGCCAGAAGCCGTGAAGGGTGAAAGTCTTTCACCACTGCTTTCAGCAAGCCCAGGCCCTGCCCCCTGTGGTGTAAGCTGAGAACCAAAGCTTGATTCCTTGATTCTTTCTCGTGCCATTTTCCAAGAGTTGTTCCTTGCCTTCATTTGTGACTCACAGAATTTCAGAGTTCCAGTTGGATTTAATTTGTGTTCTGCCCTGGGGATCAAACCCAGGGCCTTCCCCGGCTAGGCAAGCACTCTACCACTGAGCTACATCCCCAGGAAGGGTTCTACTGTGGAGTCCACTCCTTTCTACTGGGACCTTGTTGTCCTGAGCCTTACAGACCAGACAGCCCTCTGCTGAGCATCAGAGAACTTACAAAACCCAGGGTGCCCTGAACTTTGTCTGACTATAAATCCCTGCTCTGAGCCAAGGTAATAAACAGCCGAAGGGTATCTGCTAAGGCACTGGTACTACCGACTGACTCATTAGACATTTCCGGGAGCGCTTTCTGTTCTATGTAGAACTCTGGGAATTGAGACATCCATGCTGCCTTAGTTGAGAGTTTAGATGGGAGGATGGAGCGTGGTAGATTTAAGTCTGGACAAAAAAAATAAGATTACTTGTTATACACACATGGACCTTTATACTTTGCAGAGGATGGAAACTCTCTTCATAACAAACCATGCAGACATCAGTAGGAAAAACAGATAAGAAAATACACGTAAACTCTATAGAGATGGGGTACCTGTCTGTGTGTTATCTGTGTGCTCCCGTCACTCTGCCTAAGGGAAGGAAACCTGTTGCAGTCTTGGCGGTGTGTCCCTAAGCATCACGGCATAAGCTGGCATCAAAGGGTGGCGGGGGCCCTGGGGGCTCGAGGTGTAAGCACAGTAAGAACGCCCTCCCTGCAAGTGGGCTCTCTCTGCTGTGGCTCCTGGCCCTGGTTCCGGAAAGACTGAAACTGGGACTTCCTATGGTTGTCTCCCTTCCCCTAACTTCCTCTTCCTCTTCCTTTTTCCTGTCGATCGTGGGTTTCACTGGGTTCTAGGACCAAGGCAAGACCTTTCTGCCCT
Source organism: Chinchilla lanigera (assembly GCF_000276665.1). NCBI lineage: Eukaryota > Metazoa > Chordata > Mammalia > Rodentia > Chinchillidae > Chinchilla > Chinchilla lanigera. Next base: position 6,572,907 of record NW_004955485.1, on the reverse strand, counting down.
GGTGCGCCTCACCACAGGCTTTCCTTCGGGACGCTTTGTCCGCCCAGGGAGTTTGGGATCAACTTCCCCATTAGATCTGACAGACAGTGCTCAGGCCCGTAGCAGAGCACATTGGAGAAGGATCCCCCAAAATGTCCCAGTTTCTTTTAAAATCAGAAGGAAAACACATGTAATGTACTGAGGATTATACTGTTTGTACCAGTCCAGGTTTAGAACATACTTTTTTCTAAGGGTCTTTTCCTTAGTGGAGGATGAGGCCCCAAGGGCAAAAGCGTCCAGGGCCCTTAACAGTCCTAATATGGCTGTAGGTGACTCCTCCGCTGGAAACCAAGCCCACATAGGAGCAGCTGGTCGACTACCTGGTGGAATTCACCACGGCCAGCACAGTGAGCTCCAGGGCTTGGTTGAATGTGCCAACTTCTTGCTCATCAATGTGTCTGAAACATAGCTCTAGGCAAATAATGAGGCATCTCGGAAAAAATTCTATCTGGATCTGCAGTGCCACAGAATGTCTTTTTAGGTATGTTTCCTGGAGCTAAAAGGAAGGGCCCCGTAAGCAGTTTATGGGAGAGGCTGGCCTCATTACAGGCCACACCTGGCCTATGACTATGTCTGTGTTCCAGTTGCGCCCGTGGGACTCTGGCCTGCAAACCTGTGCAGCTGGACTCTCAGAAATCCTTTCTCGAAGCACAACTTGCCTTCAGGAGCCCCTCTCTGCCTTCTCCCCCATGCCCACTGGTCATCAGCTGTGGGACAGGAGGCATTGGGGGAGAGTAAACATTTAAGTATACCTGGCTGCCGGTGGGGAGGTGACTGCTGCCTGGGGTGACAGCCAGGAGAGGTAATATTTTTCCAAAAAGGTCTGTCTGTAACAATTCACAGAAGCTCTTACTACCCATAAGTTCTTGCTGATTTTTGATCCTTCAGTGAAATTCACAGGTAGGACTAGCTGGGTTTATTCCACTTGTAGGCATCAAGGCAGATGGATGATAGCTGTTTGGGGAGAGTTCTGTCTCCAGACAGCTCCTCTGGCAAATTCTGCCCCTTCTCTCTGCCTCCTGGAAAATAACTGGCACTTCTAGACTTGCCATCTCTTCCCTAAACTCCAATGGCAGAGATTCAATTTCTATAGTGAAAAGCTGAGGGCTCCCCAACTTGCAGGAGACACAAAGGAACAGCCTGTTAAGAAGTCAGGTGCCCCCCTCAAGGCCTGGGAGTGCTCCAGGGGGAGGCGCCCTGTGGATGGCACCTGCCCCGGGCAGGGGCACAAGGATGCCCGTTTCTCAGCTTAAAGTCACTCAAACAGCTGTGTGTCCCTCGGCCTGCAGAGGCCTGCAGAATTCCCTGCCAGTCTGACAGAGGAGGCAGGGATGTGTTGGGTGACAGATTCTTTTACACTAGCAGTAAGAGGAGTCTCTCTGTAAGGGAGATATTTCAGGGAAAATAGCGGGGGAAGGTATAACTCCGATCAGGATCACCTTAGGGTACCTATAGGACTTCTCTGTGAAACACTGGAGGTGCTGGGGGTTTTGGAAGTGTAACGTCCGGGAAAGGAAAGTCTGCCTGGGTTCTTGCCTGAGCCTGCCCTTCGTAGCAGGCCTCACCTGAGTTCATCTTCCAAAAGCACCACATAATGGAAGCTCTGTGGAATAGCATAATTTTTAACTTCCTAGACATTGGGGTTACTGGACTGGCACTAGGATGAGCAAATAATTCAAGTCCTCAATTCCAAATTATACTAACTTACACCCGTAGTTCTTTCTTATATTTGTTTATTTATTTATTTTTCTTTTTGACACAGGGGCTTGCAATGTAGTTTGCACTAGCCTTGAACTCACCATGTAGCCCAAGTTGGCCTCCAACTCATGGTGATCTTCCTGTCTCAGCCTCCTGAGTGCTGAAATTATAGGCATGTGCTATCATGCCCAGATTAAAATTTATCTTTAAAGCCGGGCGTGGTGGCACATGCCTGTAATCCCAGCACTCAGGAAGCTGAGGCAGGAGGATTGTTGCAAGTTCAAGACTAGCCTTGGCTACAAAATGAGCTAAAGTCCAGCCTGAACTGCATAGCGAGACTCCTGTCTCTAAAAGAAAAAAAAAAAAAAAAAAATCATTTTTAATAGACATAATAATGGTACACATTTATGAGCTCCAGCATGATAGTTTGATACATGTATACATGTAACGAACCAATTAGAGTAATTAGCATTTCTGTCATCTTAAACGTTTATCCTTGATTGTGTGTGTGTTTGGTACTGGGGGTTGAACCCAGGCCCTCTGCTCTGAACTACCTCCTTATTTGAGACAGGGTCTTGCCAAGTTGCTAAATTGCTTAGGCTGGGCCCAAACTTACGATTCTCTTACCTCAGCCTCTCAGAAACATGGATCATTTTTCAGTGTTTGGAGCCTGTGAACTTCTCTCTTCCAGTACCTTATGAAATATATACTGAGCTGTTTGTTCACTCTAGTCTGCTGCGCCCCTGAACACCAGCTTGCTCTTCCCATCTAGCTGTATTTTGGTCCCTGCTGTCCCCCAGCCTCTAGGAATAGCTACTCTACTTCTCAGCTTCCACGTAACGGAAAACATGCTTGTCTGCACTTCCTAAGGGGCTGCCGGGGGTTAGTTCACAACTGATGTCTTCTGGAAGATGTAAAAATGATCCCACACCATGTTCTTCGGCAAGAAGATACAATTTCATTCATTCTTTTATCCTTTCCCTGTTATTTAAATGATGTCACATCTGTCTAAAACTGTTCAGATAGTGACATAACCTAACCCACAAGTGGGACCAACTGCTACCACACGGACCTCATCCAATCTCCTGATGTGAGGGACACTTTATCCTCGATGCAGGGGGAAAAAAGAGAGAGAATAAGGATGCTAAGTGTTTTTCTATTTTCTAATTTTAGGAACAAATGTTTTCATGCCTGCTAAGGAATAACAAAATTTTTTTTACAATTATTACTTCAATCTCTGTATACTTGAAGATTTAAAACAAAAACGTCATTGCTAAAATGTGAGAAAACCATCCTCAGCCTATTGACCGGATAACATACGAGGAAGGAGCAGTTTGACCGCAGGAAAACCAGTGCCCTGGGGTGGAGATGCTGGAGGTTTTGTCTCTACAACACCACGGGATGAGCTTGCCACTTGCTACATCTGACACCCTCGATTTTCACAACCACAGGGGTGCAGGAGGGGACGCCAGCTGGGTTGTGTGGTTGCTGCTGTTAATAATGTCAAAGGAGCAAATCAACGCAGGCACAGGCTCCTTTTGGTCAGGCCCAATTTTAGAATGTGGGTAGTTCTTAGCCTGATTAGTTTCTCCAGTTGAAGGAGTTTCTATGCCAGTTTGAAGCAAGGTGGTCACTTTAACCATCCCCGACAAACTCTGATCAGATTCACAGCGCCCATGAAAAAAACAGGCTCTGTTTCTTTGAGGCTCTCAGCGGCTGGACAGGTGTGCTGGGTTAGTTCTGACTCACATGTGTGCCTCGGCTTCCAGACAGGATAATGTAGGTGAGAGGAGACGGTTCTGCTTTTCAAACAAACACCTTTTAAAATATCTCACTACGCTTCTGTGGACACAGCCAGTCCGACTTTACACTCCCTGTTAACTGCTTCTCAAAAGAAGTGAGGCGCCAGAGGTTTTGCCTTCGCTTCAAAAAGTGAAGTGCTAATTTGTTAGTTTGCAGTTACTGTAGTCTAGGTAGATGCATAAACTGGTAATTCTCATCCCAAAGTGATCCTGGGGGTGGGGGAGGAGGCTGACCTGACTGGTGAGAGTATGTATAAGAAAAAATATTCTTTCTTCTTCTTCTTTTTCTTTTTTAACACCTCTGAGGTCAACTCTAGGAAATTCCTGGATCAATTGGGCCATTTCAGAGATTTCACTTTACCTTAGATTACAGGCAGTAACAGTTTTACAACATGAACAGCAGCAATGTTTTGCCCAGCCCCAGGGGCTCCATCTGAACTTGTCAGCAGGTAGGCTGGGCAGCGTGGGGCCTGCTCCTGGGAGGCCCCCACCCGCTCCTCACCTTCCCCCTGCCCTTCTCTGCTGTCCAGTGGGGAGAGGGAAACGGAGGGAGGGGGAGAGCAGGCAGTGAGAGAGGGAACTGGGGTGCAGAGAGACGGAATCACAGTCCTTATCAGAGTCTAAATAAAATGCCTTACTACAAGTCATTCCACAATACCGAGAATCATACAGACAAATCTTGCCACTGGAGCCCAGTATGTCATAACTGGCTTCATTTTTCCACCCCTGGATTTTTTTTTATTGTTGTTACTCCTTTAAAAGACTTGCCCTATGCACAAACACATATATCAGAGTCGTCATTTATGACCAAAATCCATCACTTCAACTAGAAGAACTCTAGAAATGAAGAACTTCATCTTATTTATTTTTGCCAATAAAAATTTGATTCCTAAGTCTCAAACCCCTAAATCAAAGTCTCAGAAAGAAAGAGGAAGGTCAGTCTTCCTGCTGCTTACCTGGCTTGCGATTTTGACGGAACTGGAAAGAACTTTTAGTAAATCCCCCTCTCTTTCTTCCTTTGACGTTGTCTTCCACAGGTTTGCAGTGCCCACTTTTTTTTATCCAGACCCAGCCAAGGTGTGTTAGAGCTGAGTGATCCTCCAAAAATGTTCACTTCATCTCTCCTCCTTGTTTCTCTCTGCTCCCAAACAAGCCCTGACAAAGGCGTGTTGTGGTTTACAGCGTTACTCCACCCTTCCAATTATCTGACACTTGCTGGATTTAAAAAAAAATCTGCCTCCAGGAGTCAAACTTTATAGCCGGCAGAAACCTTCTCCTGCCAGCTGAGCTAGATTAACCATTTATAGCCAAGTGGGGACAAGGGAACAAAGGGCCACTGCACAGGAAATGCCCTCTGTGACCTTTACCCTCCCCAGCTGGGGGACTCCCACAGCTTGGCTTCCCCTAGCTGGCGCTGTGGATGCCGGAGCTCCCCTGTGTATGACTCAGGGGGTATTTAGGGGATGGGATCGAGGACCTGAGCGCTGCACACAAACAGTGCAGAAATCACATTCAAGATAGATCTCCCTGTCTGTGCCAGCTCAGGTCCATCTGGAGAAAAGAATTAGTAAACTAAGGGTGAAAAGTTCACGACTGAAAAGGATGCACAGCTGGTGGGTGCAGATTCACTTTTAAAAAGAGGTTCCAAATGGGTGCTATGACCCAAAGTGACATGTTCTCGATTAATCTTCAGTGTTTAGCCACCTACTAATGGACAGAGATGCTGTCGAGGTAGAGAAAGGACTTTCTTGTAGGTCAGGTGACCAGATGGCTTCATACACCTAAGGATGCGTGGGCTCCCAGGGGCCGTATAACTCCAAGTACCGTTCACACAAGTCATGAGCTTGGTGTCCATAATTCTTGCAAATATGTGGGAGGCATCTGGCTTTCCATGTCCACCAAAAACTAGTGTGAGACTCTTGGTGTTGGTCAACTCTAGGAAACTGGAACTCAGATGGTCCTGTGGGGCCACAGCACGTTTGGAAACCCAGTGTTGAGAACCAGGGCAAGATCCTAGAGGGCAGCCACGGTGCCCCCGAAGCCTAGCCCTGCACATCCTGCCCTGGGCACGCACCCAGGAGAAAAAGCAGTGAACCTCTGAGAACCACCTGCAGGCCCTTGTGCCTGAGCTGCCCAGTGTCCTGCAGTGCAACGACACATTTCTCAACCCTTTCAGCAGGCTAGGGTTTGAGACTTCTGGGCGGGGTATTCCTGCCTTCCCCAAATAAATACTCACCAGGTCTGCTGTCAGTCTCTTAGGAGAACCCAGAAGACAGAGTTTTTAGCATGAAATTGACATATCCCTGCATCATTTGTTTATCCATGAACTCATGAATTAAACCAAAGAGCACTAGTTCTTCTTGGACCATGCGCAGAGATTTCAGTGGTGAAATGAAGGCACATTCTCCATCCTGGGGAGCTCATAGTCTAGCAGAGGGAGCCAGGCCTTAAATATGTGCTGGCTGGCTTGGGCTGTCAAGTCTAGCTGGCTCAGAGAATAGAAATTTATTTTCTCACAGTCCTGGGGGCTGGAAGTCCAAGATCAAGGTGTCAGTGGGTTTGATTTCTCCTTGCCTTCTTCCTGTGTCCTGTGGTCTTTCTCTGTGCACCCATCCCTGGTATCTCTCTTTGTGTGTCCTAATCTCTTATAAGTGCACAGGTCTGAATGGATTGGGGTCCCCTCGATTTTAATTTAATTTGCTTCTTAATGGTCCTATCTCCAAATACAGTCATTCAGAGGTACTAGGGGTTAGGGCGTCACACGTGAATGGGGGAGAGGGCACAGTTCAGTCCATAACAAACAATTATGGAAAACTGTGCAATTAAGAGCGTGACAACTACAACAGAGAAAGTCTTGGATACATGAATGGGCATAAAAGGATGCATAATCTCAGGAAAGTACTGCCAAGTAAGTGACATTTGAGCTGATAGATGAAGGTTGAGGGGTGATTACACAGGTAGAGGGACAGTCTAGAATGTTCTAGAAACTGCCTGGGGACAGAGTGGTTGAGAAGGCCCTGCAGTGGGAGAAGCACGGTGACCAGAGGAACAGGAGGAGGCCAGTAGGTACGAGGGCATCATGTGGAGCATGGCAGAGAAGGCTGCTCACCTTGCAGTAGCCAGGAAGCCCAGAGAGTGAGAGAGCCGGTGGAGGAGGGACCGGGACAAGATATAATTCCCAAGGGCATGGCTGCAGGATCTGCTACTTTCCACTAGTTCCAGCCTCCTCTCACCTCCCACGAATGTCATTAATTATGAAGCCATCTGTAGGTTAATCCACTGACGAAGTTAGAGCCCCCATGATTCAGTCATTTTCCAAAAGCCCATCAGATGGTGACCCAGCCCCCAGCATTGAGACCCTGGGGAGCACTCCAGATCCAAAGCACAGCACAAGGGAAAGAGCTGGGGAGGTAGTCAGCCCTGGACCTCCCCGGCCTCACGGCCCATGGAAGGGAAGTGCTTGTTACCTGGCAAATGCTCTTACACTGACATTGTAGGCACTGTTTGGATTATTAATCCTAGGGAAGAAGGGGGACTGTAGCTAACATTCTCTAAGGCCTATTATTAGCCAGATACTTTACATACGTTACATCGCACAATCCCTCCAGCAACTCTAAGCGGTGTGTACTATTGTTATCTTCATTTTACAGCTGAGAAAAGTAAAGTTCTAAGAATTGAGTAACCAGGCCGAAGTCCTTCCATCTCCTATGCGGCCTAGCATATATTCCGCCTGACTCCCAAATCCCCATTTCTCACTGTCTTAAGTGTTTTTAAAATTTACGTTCATAGCTTTGAATGGAAAGAAAATAGGCCATATCAAAACAGACTGGGCCGAGTGCTAATGACAACCTAAGTAATAACTAAAACTATCTGACCGGCGGGTTGCTCTCAGTCAACAGCACTATTACGCTGTATAATTTATTTGTGATAAAAGATTAGATAGAAATCTGCTTACTAGGACAATCAGTTATTCAACTATAACTATGACTTTAAAATCAAAAGTGCTAAGCAACCATCAAAATAAACACAAATAGTTTTTTTTTCTCTCCTTGAGTTCCTGTAATAATATTGCTATTCTCCACATTCAGGGAAATAGTCACACTTTCAGTAGATACACTTCAAAGCTGATTGGTTTGGGGTGCTGTACAGTCACACAATAGCCTGTGTGTACATGCATGTTCCTGTGTAGTCGTATGTGCATGTGTGAGTACTGTTTACACAGCCCTGATCTAGGCATTTTGGTGAAGGGAAGAAAGTGAAAAGAGTTCCAATGCATCAGAATTCCTCAAGGTTCTTGGTTTATTGTACTTGGCAAAACTGTAAGACTTCACTTGATACATGGAGTGAAAAAAAACCCCCTATACGTATTTAGTAATCATATGTTAAATTCCTATCACATGACTGGTACTAAGGGAGTTATCTTTTAAATGTTTTAACTTATCTAGAAAATGATGTATTCTTGGTAAAACAAAGAAGCCAAGAGTCAACATGACTAAGACACTGGGAAGGTGTCCCTCACTTCCTGTCTGTACCTGGAGCTGTATTAGTGAGTCACGTTGATCAATTTTTGATTGACTAGAACTAAAAGTTTCTCAAAGGGCAACCAGAAAAATTCTCATACTCCCGAAACTATCTACCGCTGTTTAAATGGGCTGGGGGGAAAGGACGTCTGTTCACACATGGCCCCCTGGGTACCGAACGACCAACTCTCTTTGCTTGCTGAGCCATTGAGTACATTTGGACTCTGCCATGGTGGCAGATGTGTTTCTGAAAAGTGACAGGCAAATCCAGTTCTTGGTGACCTAGGTGAGCAGTTTGTCAAGTGACTACTCGCTATATTATTAACATTTGCCTCCATTCCTAGAAAATAAGAAGTAAAGTTCACTGAGAGGGAGGCAGGAGAAAATAATTTTATATTTTGTGCGGTAACCCCAGGATCGGCAATTATTGATTCAGCTCTTCCATGGGACAACAAATTCACAGATTTTTTGAAAACTAATTCCTACATATTAAAATTTAAAAATAATACACTAATAATGTGCCACAGTTTGCTACCACTGTTCTGAGACTAGAAGCCTGTATTTCTGCCAGCTTTCTTTGGCTAGCGCGTGCTCTGAATAACAAGACTTCCCTATAAACAGTTATGTCAGTGACATATGTCACGGTACGTACAACAATTTGGCTTTTCAAAGGATGTAGCTGAGAAACAGGACACTCCTACCCTTCCCATGTGCTGCCTGGGGCTCCATCTGCTTTCCACCTCCATAATGCTGCTTGGACTGTCCCTAGTTGTGCTCTTTGCTGTCCTTGTTACAATACAAAGCACCTGTTTCCATCTCGTCTTCTAGCTTTAGAGCTCTTCATTCACTTATTCACTCAAAACTCATACATGTTTGTTGGATGAGTTAATCACTACCTACTGGGTGTCTCCCGTGAGTAAGGCGTTGGGTACAGCTCTAAGTGATGTGCGACCCAGGCTGAGCTGTAAAGCTTGCTTTACGGAGGTTTATAATACGGGCCTGGGTCTGTTCACTACACATACAGATAATTACAACACGAGGGGTGACGCACACCACAAGAGAGTTGAGAACTGCGGAGAGCACGTCCCCGTGCGGGCGTCGTTTGAGCGCAGACTTGTGGGATGGTGGGCTGAGAAGCTGGGGGCGGCACAGACCCAGGGCAGAGCAGACCTTGGGTGCAGAGTGGTGGCACGCGCCGTGAGCAAGGAGCGTAGACAGGCGAAGCTGGGAGAGTAGGCTGAGCCAGTCCAGCCACGGGGCAGTCGGAAATGCCAGTCTGAGGAGTGTCTGCGTCGTTCCAAAGCAGAGGGGGAGTTGTCCAGTGTTGGAAAACGCAGTGAGGAGGGCTGTGCCATGAAAGGATTCATGCGGCGAGAGCAGAGTGCAGCGGAGTGTGGAGAGGTGTGATGCAGGGACGGATGAGGGGCTGTAGCTATGGTTTCAAGAAGGACCTGGCTTCAGCCACGCAAACATGAAGAAGGACCCAACGAGGACAATAGCAGCAAGTGGCCAGGGACAGTGACCCCGAGAGGCCGCTGTTAGTGTGAGAGAACACAGGGCCCAGGGTGACGCCGAGACTTCCAAGCCAACCACTGACCGCAGCGATTTCCCTTCCCTGCCAGGTTGGCTTTCTCAGAAGCCCATGTGTTGGCGCTTACATCCCGGCAGAAGATAAGAAAGAATAGCCCCCACATTCTTCCCTTAGGGTTGGACCCCCATTTTGTCCTGTGTTCCTGCCTGATGTATTACAAATGTGAAGCCTTAAAACCGGCTTTGTTTTTTGTCTTGAAGAATTTATGTATTAAGACAATAGGATAATAGAATATATCACCTATGGGTGACATGTTTAATGGATTTAAAGCCATTGTGTGTTATTTCTGGTGCACACCCTCCCAAATGATCTGAAACTACTTCCTAATTATTTAACATACACACACACACACACACACACACACACACATTAGTTTTATCAAAAAACAACCACAAGCCAAATAAAAATATGTGACGGATTAGCCTTATCAGTCACTCTCCTTTGCTGTGGTTTGAGTATATCCTGCAAAGCTGAACATTAGAAACAATCCCCAGGGTCACAGTGTTGAGAGGGAGGACCTTGGAGATGACTAGGTCACAGGACTCTGCCCTCATAAATGGATTAGTGTCCTTGTCATGGGAATAGATTCTGCCATGTATGACTCGGCAAGAGGGCACCCACCAGAGGCTGGTCTTTCCAACTTGGACCTGTCACCTGTTCCCCTGAGAAATAAGTTCCTTTTCTTTACAAACTACCCAGTCACTGGTGATTTGTTATAGGAGCATAAAACAAACTAAGACACCTTTCATACTCAGAGAAAAAAATCCCTTGGTGAACAAAAGATTTCCTATGTTAGTGGAAAAAATGAAAATCCTCCTGTGGGGTAGGATGTCATTGTTAGCTTTATGTCTGGCAATATTGACTTGCCTACCCTGGAGAGAGAGAAGCCTCCCTGAGAACAGGGACCACAAGTCATCTGTACTCTGTTCAGAAATGTCCTGGGAGGGACGTCAGAAGCCTCAAAGAGAGGAAAAGCTCAATACAGCTCACAAGAGGAGATGCATTCATAAGTGCAATCTGTTATAAAAATCGAGCAGGTGTTTAAAATTTGCGTTAGGATTGATACTTGTTACAGGGCAAGAAAAAACCCAGTTAAATGCAATGGCAGGAAGCTGCCTGACAGCTGGATTGATTACCGGATTTTAATGGCTTTTAGTCCAGGGAGCTGGGGAGTCTGTCAGCTGATGAGCATTCCCTTGTGCTGCAGGCCATGATTCAGGACATGGGCTTGGCTTTCACAAAACGTGCTCACACAAAGACTATCTTCATTAACGCGAATACCACACCCTATGATCTGGTTTGCGGTTGCCGGTATGTTCCCCGGGCTATATCTCCAGCACACAGACTCATGCTGAGAACCAGGTCTCACCGTCGGACAGACTCATCAGCTCGACATTCCACTGACTCTAAGCCTCATCTGAAGGCTTCTGAATTAAGTTATGCCAGCCATTCTCCGCCAGTGTTTTGGGGATCCTGGCATTTCAACCTTTCACTAGAATGATTTGCAATCAGACAATTTACATTCAGTGAAGTTCACCCTTTTTAGGGTTTAGAAGTTTGTGTTCTTGTGTGTTTCATAATACTGAAGGCTGCATCCGGGGCCTCACATATGCTAGGTATCGACCACTGAGCTAAACTCCTCTGGCCTAGGAATGTGTGCAGTTGTGTAACTGCTAATATTAAAGATATAGAACAATTCCTTTTTTTTTTTTTTTTGAGACAGGGTCTCGCTATACAGTTCAGGCTGGCCTTGAGCTCACTTTATAGCCCAGGCTGGTCTCGAACTCCCAACAATCCTCCTACCTCAGCCTCCCGAGTGCTACTATTATAGGCATGTGCCACCACACCCGGCTTAGGACAATTCCTCACACCTCCAAATTCCCTCATGCTCTATTTTAGGCCACCTTCATCTCCAGCTCCTGACAATTACTGATTTGTTTTCTATCTTTATAGTTTTGCCTTTTCATATAGTATTAGCCTTTAGAGTCTGGCTTTTTTGACTTAGTATTTGACATTCACCCATGTTCCTATGTACATGATTTGTCTGTCTTTTTTGTTACAGAGTAATATTCCATCACTGGATATACAGTTGTGCATGTATTCACATGTTGGACATTTGGATTGTTTCTCATTTTCATCTATTATGAATAAAGCATTCACATGGATTTTATATCAATACAAATGATCATTTCTCTTGCATAAATAACCAGGAGTAGAATGATGGCCTAGGTAAAGATTTTGTAAGAAATTTGACTTTATAAGAAACAGGCATACTGCTTTCTAAAGTGTTTGTACTGTTTGTACTGGGGCTTGGAAAATAACACCCTAAAGTGTGGTGCTTGGACACGCAGAACAGGAAAAACAGACTTCAATTCAAGGACTCTGCCCACATGGTCAGGGAAAACTTCAGTGTGATAATCTGGTAGTCCCTTACCTGTATTAAGCCCGCAGACCCAGGAAAGAGAACATACTTGCTTCCCATGTTCACGCTAAGATCTCGTTAGGTATTGCAGAAAAGAAGACATGCATTCCTTAATGCACCTACACTGGATGGATTTGGTCCCAAGGTAGAGTCTGTCCTTGTAGCTCACTCACATTCCGAAGAGAAGCATTTTACAAGCTAACTTCTGTCTCCATGTCCATTCATCCCCCTACCAATCACTCACCACTCCTGCAAGCTACCTACGTTTCCCCAGTGAAGAAGGTTTCTAAGTATCCGAATCTCCCTGGATTAATGGGTGTTCATACTTCTGTGATTCTTCTGTGCACAGTAATAAGCCTGCGTATCTTTTCTCCTATTAATCTGTCTGCGGTCAGCCAGCCAATGAACTTTCAGAGGGCAGAGAGGAAGCTCCCCTCATCCCTGCAATGCCATTTTGTGTCCCCACGCACAGTGTATGAGAGCTCTGGGTGCTCTTAGCAGTGAGGTAGCGTTACCACGGGCGATGGGGTTATGGATGGGTTCCTAGGTCTTTGTGCACAAAAAAACAAAGCACTGGAAGTGGCACGCGCTGGTAAGGAAGAATCAGCAACATTTGAATCAGGCAAAAGGACGCTCAGAGTGAACAGGTTGTGCCAGCCGAAAGAAAAATGGTACCAGCGCTTGAGTGCACTGGGTTTAAGAATTTAAAATGTCGCACCTGGAAGGAAAGGAAATATATACAATATGTGATAGTTGAGATAATCGTACTACTAACTTCTATTACTTTATTAAAAGGAACAGCTAGTGCTTCTGTTGTTTGATCATTTTTACATGCTTATGTCTGGTAATCTGAGCAACTACTTTGAGGATAACAATATACAATATAATAACCATTCTTAATTTCCTATCATCTTGTTTTGAAATTCTGTATCGTTTTAAAAATTCTCTTTAAAATAAAAAATAATGTCACGCCTGGTCTAGGGCACCTCCCGTTGGGTCTTCCAGAGCATGACGGACAATGTAATTGACAGGGTGCTAAGTTAGGTCAGTTGTATCTATTGCACATGTCCTTTCCCATAATTCACTCTGTTACAGTTGGATATATGAGATGCAGTCTATATGCATGAACCTTTAATGAGCTGTCAGGGAAGAAAGTTACTGTAGGTCACTCTGGAGGATCTGGCACCCATGCATCTAGTACCACTAGCAGGCCTTAGGACAGAGGTGGGGGGTTGGTCCTGGGGCATTGTTCAGGTTTGGGTTAAGAGGGAAGTGGTTTCACAACCCCAGCTGTATTATCCATGTTAGTAGGACAGAAGAAATAAAGATAGGTGGAAAGGAGATACGCTGTAAGAGATGACTGAAGTTGTCCATGGTTATCCACACCTTCACTCCCCAGGCTTATGTGCTTTTTCTTCCTGTCCCATCACTCCCAAAGTCTTGGCATCTTACAGACACAAGTTCCTGAGTTAGCCTAGTTCATAAAGGATAACAGCCTGACTTTAAGATAAAAAAACAAAACAAAACAAAACAACAACAACAAAAAAACTGCTCTAAGTGATTCAAAGAATATTTTTAGGCAAAACATGTTAGACCATCCATTTTAAGAGTGACCTCCAAGACCACGTATATCCCCCTAGCTGCTCACACAGCTTGTCTCACCATTGAGCTCCCACATCCACAGATGTCTGCTTCCTTACCTCTACCTAGTAAATATGCCTGTGCTTCTCCCTGATGTGTCCAGAAATTGTTTTCTGCAGTGAGATGAGGAGGACCTGCCTGGGTTGAGCTGAGGTCCCATGCTCTGTTTGGGGCCTCCTCAGATCTGGTCTGGTGACAGTCTTGCCAGCCTGCTTGATTTTAACCCTTCTAACAAGTACAGGTGGTATTCCACTAGGTTTTTAATTTACACTCCTATAGGGACTGAAAATGTGGATCAGCTTATGCTTACTCACCATTCATGAATTTTGTATGGTGACTTGTTGGTTCAAATTTCTGCTCATTTTGAAACTGGTTGTTTTCTCAGTATTTGAGTTTTGGTAGTTCTTTATATATTCTGCATACAATTCCTTTATTAGATAGGTGTTTTTGCAGATATTTTATCCCAGTCTGTGGTTAGATTTGTCATTTTCTTAACAGAGTATTTTGGAGATGAAGTCCAATTTATCAATTTTTTTTCTGTCTTAAATCATATTATTGGTGTCCTGTCTAAGAAATCTTACAGTTCACGAAGGTTTTTTTGTATTTTCTTCTAGGAATTTTACTATTTTCACTCATTTTATACCTATAAAACATTTTGAGTTAATTTGTACAAGGTATATACAAGTGTTTTATATATGTATATATATATTTTTTTCTAGGATCATTTGTTGAAAATACTATAATTTCTCCATTGAATTGCAAATTTCTCAAAAATCAACTACTCATATAAGTATGTAAAGTCTGTATCTGTTTCTGGGCTATTTTGTTCCACTGCTTTGTATGTCTAACCTTTACAACCAAAACCATACTACTTTAATTGCTGTAATACTATAGTATGGCTTTTGTGTGTGTGTGGTACTGAGGACTGAACCCAGGACCTTTGTACTGAGCTACATCCTTAGCCTTTTTCTTATTTTTTTTTGAGACAGGACCTTGCTAAGTTACTAAATTGTTCGGTCTGGGCTTGAATTGAGGATATTCTTGCCTACACCTCTCAGATTACTGGGGTTATAGGTATGGGCCACCAGCTCAGCTGCTATAATGTTTTGATCAGAAACTATCAATCATCCAACCATGAGATTTGGGTTATGTGTTTATGTGTGTGTGTGGGGTGTGTGTGTGTGTGTGTGTGTGTGTGCGTGTATGGATATGTACATGACCACTGGGAATGAAACCCCAGGATCTTATGTCTACTAAGCATGTGCTCTACCACTGAGCTACTCATGCAGCTGACTTGTTTTGGCTATTCCTGTCCCATGCTGTGCCATATTTTCAAATCACTTTATTGCTTTCTACAGAAAATCCTGTTGGTAAAGTTATTGGGATTGCATTAAATTTTTGGATCAATTTGCAGAATTAGTAATATCGTAACAGTAATGACTCTTCCAATCCATAAACATGACATATTTTTTCATTTACATTTCTTTTTTACTTCTTGTCAGTATTTTGCTGCTGTCAGCATATAGACCTTGCCCATATTTTGTTAGACTTATACTAAAGTGCTTAATATTCTGTGGTGTTTCTATATTTTAAATACCTTTTATAAGTTATTATTTTCCAATTTCCTGTTGATAGCATATAGTAGTACAATTTGTTTTTGTATATGGACTTGTATCCTGTAACTTGCTAAACACATTTAATAATTCTAGTAGAAGTTTGGAAATTTTTTGTATATTCAATTTTGTCATCTATGAACAATTTCATTTCTTAATTTCTAATAAATAAGTAAATAAACAAATGATCTATGTTTCTTTTTCTCATATGCTGGCCAGAACCAGTGTGACTGGGAGTGGTGAGAAGATATTTCTGACTATTTCATCCTAGCGAAAAACCATTTAGTGTTTTACAGTTGTACTATGTTAGTTGCAGGAGTTTTGTAGATCCTCTCTATTAGGTTAAGAAATACCCTTTTATTCCTAGTTTGGTTGAGAAGTTTTTGGTTTTGTTTCTTAATATCATGCATTACTATTAATTGTAAAAAAATATATTTTCTCTCAAAATCATGTAATTTGTCTTTTTGGTCTTTGTGGTAGTGGTTACATTGAGTTTATTAACTTTTGGTTCTTTTTATAATTGCTATCTATTAATGTTTTCCTTTAGATGTTTAGATATGCAATTCCTTATCTCTTTGAACATATTAGCTGATTTAAAGTTCTTGTCTAATAAGCTAATGTGTAGGCTTCCTCCGTTTCTGTTCATGACTTTTTGTTTTTGTGTTGCTGGAGCTCAAACCCAGGAGACTCAGACATGACGAACACGCATTCTACCGCTGTCTGTATCTGCGGCTCCGACTTTTCTAAAGAAATTGTGTATGAAACATACTTTCTTGCTTCTTTACGTATCTCAATTATTTTGTTGTTTTGAAAACTCAACATTTCATAGAATATGAAACTCAACATTTCAAATATTATAACTCTGAAAATCAGATACTTCTTTCTCCCTACGGTTTATTGTTGCTGTTTGCTGTTTTTTTCTCCCTCAAGAATGTTCTGAACTAATACGGCCATGTCTGCATACAGCCACTAAAGTTTCCCCTAGTTGGGTTAGCAGTGAGCTAATAATTGGACAGAGACTTCCTTAAGTGCCTGGCACTGATACATCTCCCAGTCTTTGCCAAAGGGTTCTATGTGCATGGTGGGACACATGTTGAACCCTCTGCCAGGTAGTTGCCAAATTTGTCTCAGCCTTCACTTCCGCTTCTGCAGATCCTGAAGTCA
Organism: Chinchilla lanigera; assembly: GCF_000276665.1. Classification (NCBI taxonomy): domain Eukaryota; kingdom Metazoa; phylum Chordata; class Mammalia; order Rodentia; family Chinchillidae; genus Chinchilla; species Chinchilla lanigera. The sequence continues at coordinate 6,556,417 of NW_004955485.1, read as the reverse complement.
TCCCTAAAGAAAAGAAGAGGGAGTGCTCAGGTCCTCCCTGAGCTCATGCACAGCCCTGGGTGTTTGCATTCCTGAGCACGTGCAGTCTTCTAGATTCCCAGAAATACGTTCGAGCTTTCCAAAGCCCCTGTGGACCTCTTACTCTCCAGCTTTTCCTTTCAAGCATTTTAGATAGCCTATTCTTTGCTCCAATTGTTATTCACTGCCTCCTAGACAACTGGATCTAATTGTTTTGGACAAATGCCTCAAGGACAGAGTTTATCACACTGAATGAGCTTTGAGTCAGGTTATATAAAAGCAATCTTAGAGCTGGGAACGAAGCTCAGTAGTAGGGTACTTGCCGAGCACACAGGAGGACACGGTTAAATTCACAACACTGAAAACATAATAATAAATATAATATAGTGTTGCAAGTGTGATCTTCCAAAAAACTAATAGATATGCCAATAACAATTCTAAGGACTGGAGGTGTAGCTCGGTGGTCTACCATCGGGAGGCTATGATCCCCAACATGGAAAATAATAATAACGAAAATAAAATAAAAATAATCTGTACAATAAGGCTTCCAAGGAGTTCCAATTCCATTATGTTCCTTCCAGTTGTAACCAGCAGTGTGAACTTGAGCTTTGTGAGTTACATTTTTTCTTTTAGAGAGAAGCAACTTGTCCAGGCTTACTTCTGCAGAGCACATAACCGACACTCCACGTCGCCTCGGCCCAGACAAAGTGAAGAACACACGGATGCCAGCCCAGCAGGCTGGAGCCCAGTATCCTTTCCACAAGAAAGGCGACAGTGAGCTAAGGATGGCTGGAAGTGATCAAGCTGATGTGCAGATCTGCATTCTCTCTCTACGCCCAAACTCTGTTCCTTGTAATGAAAGACCCCTACCCAGCTGTACGCAGGAGATGGTAATTTGAGGAAAAAGGGCCCCTGCGTCTCTTTGGAGCTGGCTTTGATTAAATCCTCTTTTCCCTTCACCAAAATAAATGGCTTCCTTTGACTTGGTCAGCAGGAAGCAAAAGAACCCGGGCATATGGTCTTAAGTGAGTGGCTGCGCAGTGACTTCCAGGCTGCTGGTTCTCTCCATGATTATGGGCTGCTGGTTTTCAAGACTGTTATAGAGCTGGGAGAAGGTGGGAGTAGGGCAAGTTAACCAAAGCCATTATTTTTGCAGAGCTATTTATACTTCCAACATTGCTATAAAACTTAGATCAACTTTTACAGTTCTAAAAGAGTTGAATGTGAGCAAATTTCCCCCAGTTTCCTCATTGTTTCAAGGAAAAGAAAACATTCAAGGTCCTTACTCCATAATTTTTACTGACACAACTTTTTTTTTTTGGTACCAGGAATCAAACTCAGGACCTTGCACTTGCCAGGCAAGTGCTGTGCCATTGAGCTAATCCCTGGCCCTATGACTCCTATTGATAGGTTGGTAAAGTGTAGACTCAATCTTGTATTCCCTGGGTAGAAGACAGTTGGACACAACATACTTTTGTCATTGTGTTGCTGAATCTGATTATTAGCATTTTGTTCAAAAGGTTTTTTTCTACTCATGTAGTTTTTCTTTTCTTTATTTCTCTTTACCATTTATTAAAGTCCTTTTTTGGGACCAACTATCATTTCTAAATAAGGAATTGAAGTATTTTACAAATAGGTTTTTGTTCAATGTCATCAAGACTATCTGTATAATTTAATTTTACTTTTTCCCTTCTTTTTTATTTTCTCAATCTCTTTTTTCAGAGCACTGTATTTTTCCTTGTAATAGTCTTTCACTTCTTTGGTTAGATTAGTTCCTAAGTATTTAATTTTTATTGATTATTATGAATGGTATTACTTTCTTATTTTTTTCTTTCCCAGTGAGTTCATTATTGGAATATAGAAACACTAATTATTTTTGTCTGTTGATTTTGTATCCTGCTACACTGCAATTTGGTTATTAATTCTAGGAGTCTTTTGGTGGAAATTTTTGGGTCTTTTTTGGGTTTGCATCATCTATAAATAATGATAATTTAATTTCTTCCTTTCCTATACATTTCCCTTTGATTTCTTTATCTTATCCTGATGGCTCTGTTTCAAGTGCTATATTGAACAGGAGTGGTGATGGCGGACATCCTTGTCTTGTTCCTGATTTTAGAGGGAAAACTTTCAGCTTTTCCCTATTTAATGTTGTGTTGATAGTAGGTTTGTCATAAATAGGTTTTATCAGGTTGAGAGAAGGTCTTCTATATCTATTGTCTTCAGGTTTTTTCCTTTAAATCATAAATGGATGTTGGATTTTGTGTTTGTTGAGATGATTATGTGATTTTTGTCTTTGCTTCTGTTTATGTGATATATTATAAACTGACTTGTGTATGTTGAACACAATCTCGAGAAGTTGCCAGGGCTGGCCTTGATTTGTGTATGTTGAACACAACATATACGAATCATCTTGCATCTCTGGGATGAAGCCTACTTGTTCATGATGTATTATCTTCTAATGATTTGTTGCATTCTGTTTATCAGGGTCTTGTTAAGAATTTTTGTATCTATGTTCATTAGAGACATTGGCCTGTAGTTCTCTTTTTTGGTTGGATCTTTGTTTGGTTTTGGAATTGGGTAATGCTGGCTTCCATGAATGACTTTGGGAGTATTGCTTCCCTTTCAGTTTCATTAAAGAGTTCGAGGAGTATTGGCATTAGATCTTCCCTGGAGTTCTTGTAGAATTTAGTAGTGAATCCATTGGGGCCTAGGCTTTTCTTGGTAGTTTTTTTTTTAAAAATTGCTCCTTTCATTGTATTGTCTGTTATTGGATTATTCAGTCCTTTAAATCCTGTTGGTTCAGTTTTGGTAATTCATATGTATCTAGGAATTTATCCATTTCTTTCCTGACTCTTCAATTCATTGGATTTTTGAGGAAAAAATAGTAAACGAAGAAGGAAATCACGCTGCATGTGGCAGTACAGGCCTGTAATCCTAGTTCTTGGAAGGTTGAGGCAGGAGGATTAGAAAATCAAGGCCAGCCCTGGCAACTTCTCAAGATTCTGTTAACAAAACAGAACAAAACAAAAAATAAAACAAACAAACAAACCCAAAGAAAGAAATCATGAGTGCTAGACAAAAATTTTTTTAAAAAGGGGGGAAGGAGGGAAGAGGAGAGAAGGAAGGTAGTTAAGCCGATGGGATTTTTTGGTTTGGTTTTCCCCACATCAGAAGGGGTAGAATGAACCTAGAGCCCTTCAAAAAAGAGCCAGGCACCCTCCCATTTCCTTTCCCTTCCCTCTCAGGGTTTTCCTAACCGCATCCAATTTGGGTTGAACGTTCAGCACTTTGTGGGTGTGGTGAGAGAGGGGTTCTGGGCACACTTTCAGCTGTCCAGCCATTCCTGCAGACAACACCAGCAGCGGAGTGCTTCACCTTCCTGTGTGGGATAGACTCTGTAACAGCTGACAGAGCAAAAATAAAAAACGTGATCAGACCCCCAGTTCCTGTCCTCCTAGGCTTTGTTTTTTGTGCTGCTGAGGCTGGAACCTGGAGGCGCCTTCATGCCAAGCTAGTGCTCTGCCACTGAGTTACACCCCAGCCCTAACTTCGTGGTTCCTGAGATGAGGTTCAGAAACGAAGGTGTGCAGCGGAGATTCGTTTGTTTTTCCCACGGCGGGGAATGATTCCTTTTTTTGCCTTAGGAAGGTAAAAGGACATGCTCTTACTTGCTCTCCAGTCCTGCAGCTTTTACAGTCTTGTAATTGATGTATGTTTTCTCTGGGGGCTCTGTTGCCAGCTTGCTTTAAGTTTGACACTCTAATCTCCTTGTGCGATGACTTGTCGTGACCGTAGCCCTGAGACATTTTCAGGTAACGGCAAGACGCAGGCACTCCTTGATTTATCGTGGGTGGCACAGTCTAGCCACAGGGAGAGCTGTCAGAGCTCTCTTCCACCATTGGAAGGCACTTGGTAAAACCACGCTGGCGCCGGGTAGTTTAGAACGGCGCTCAGATCTACGAAAACAGCATTTTCTAGAGTTTTTTTTCAGTGTTTGTTCCAAGAAGAGGCTTAGAAGGCTCCTGTGATTGCTTAAGCAACTGAAAGCACCTGCTATTCACTCAGCAGCTGTCCTCACATGCTGAGTCTGAATCCGTACACTCAACTTTCTGGGATCCCCAGGGTTTTTCTTTTGTGAGCAGAAATTCCATTAGTTTGCAGGTTGAGAAACCAAAGCAGGAGCTTCCTTCTGGTTGGACTGCATGCTCCAGAGACTTGAGGCCTATCCTTTGCTTTTGCAATCTTTTAAGCAACACAGCACAAGCACTCACAGAATATGTGACTTCGACCATACATGCTCTATGAAAAGTTTTCTGTAGGTTTCAAATAGAATATTGACAGTGCAGCAGAGCTCATTGTGTTCAGGTGTGGTAGTCTCAAGGAAACGAGGCAGCAGTAGGGGTTAAAGCTGAGAACAAGCCTATATAACACAAAGCACTGCCCTAAACACCTGGAGCTCAGACTCAAGAATCATTTTCACCTAAGAAGGGCAGCATATTCATTTGTAATAAAGCAAATGACACCCAACACACAGCAAATGGGAGAAAATCTTTAGATAGCAAAGGTGAGTGATGGAGGAAGGAAAGGAAATTCAGGCTACCTGGAGGACCTCTATGAGCTTCCTGCCAAGGATGACACATGAGGCAGGAGCAAAGATGAGGTGAGGAGGTTGGAACTGCCACTTTTCTTTGGCAGTACAGCTAACATGCACCCTGCTTTCCCATAGTTCTTGGGGGGAACTGTTTTATTGATTAGGAAATACTCATCATGATTATAGGGGTACAAATAAAGTATTAACAAATGGTTTTATTTTCTTAGAAACCTAGATATTTCCCTCCAATCTTATTGTTTTAATATTTCCAGCAAGAAAACCTATATTTCACCTAGGGTAAACGTGAGTCTATTGCTTCCCAATGTGCGGATGAGATCCAAAGTCAAGAATAATAAGGAAAGCAGCTCAGAATTGTTATGAGATGGCCTTATCAACATTATAAAGCAGACAATTATAACGAGGCTGTGCCAGTGATAATTTCAACATTGTCTGCTTTACAGTGTTGGTAAACCCATCCCCTCTCTCCCTCTCTTCCTTCCTTCCTTCCTTCCTTCCTTCCTTCCTTCCTTCCTTGCACTACTAGAGATTGAACCCATAGCAAGCACCCTACCACCAGCCTCTAGATTGCTTTTGATCTTCTTCTTGACTTTGGATTTCATCAGATCTGTTTGTTAACTGTTTATGTGACAAGTTTTTGGGTTATTATACATATATTTGACTGTGTCTGCTTTCTTATCTTCCAACATATGACCAACACTCCCTATAATTTGTCCTATTCCGTGACTAACAAGTAGGGTTAGCTCTGGCCCAATCCTCACAGTTACATGTCCAACAAAGTTCACTCTGAGGCCAAGATGCAGCTGTTAGTCCTGAGGCTTTGCTAGAAGCCACCACTACCTGCTTCTTCTTTGCGAATAGCGCAGGGAAGAGCAGATGTCTCCTTTCCTCCAAGTGTTAGTCACTCCCACCATGCTGCCCCAAGGAACGCAAGGGAAGGAGCTGGACAATAAATCTGTGCTGATCCCGACCAGGCTGAACATGATCCAGGCTCACATGGGAAGGTGTAGTGAGATGACGCGGGCAGGAGCAGGAACTGGAACACCCTGTCATGAGTCTCGTGTTGACTAAAAGCGTGACTCAGAGACCCCCAGTGTGGGGCTGAGCGTAGAATGCCCTGTGGCAGGTCTGCCTTGAAACATTGCAACAGCACCTTTCACTACTGTGGAGACAAGTCTGTCAGCTGCCAAGGACAGCTGAAGGTGGGCTATCCCTGAAATTGTAGGTTTGGGAAGCAACATCTTCTGCTGAACTTTTTGGCCCTGAATTTTTATTTTGATGTTATTTAACTTATGCTACTGGCTGATGATATAAAAATAAATCTCTATACTCTCTAGGAAACAGCTTTAGTATAAAGAGGACAAAAATCAATCATTAATGGGGTTGAATAATCATCACGGAAACTGTATGAAGCAAAGAAATCAAACACCAACTTAAAACTACCTGTTCAACTGTAATGGTGAATGCATATCATTATACATTTCTCAAAATCCATAGGAAATGGTTGTACCTTGAGCCCATAACGTTAAGTGAAATAAATCTGACACACAAGTTTAAAACTTGCATGGTTTCTCTTATATGAGAAAACTCAACATACTAATAAAGTGCAAAATAAAAGACAGATGAAAGGAAAAAAGCGAGAGAAAAAGGTTCTTGTAATCCAGTATGGACAGTGTATCTAAAGTGTGCTTTGATTTAGTATGATTGTCTTATATATTCTACATGGTTTTTGGCCCTTTAGTTTGGCTGTTAATCTATATGTATGGTAATTAACTTTATAAAGACTTATAAGATAAATAAATGAATCTTATGCTGGCAAAAAAATTAGGGGTGGAGGAGGGGAAAAAATCGAGATGTGTTACATATATGTACTACTTCCTCTTGGTGAGTGTAATCATTACTGCAAACATGTACTAATAAAAATTAAAAATTTTTGAAAATCCATTGGATGTATAAATTAGAGTAAACCCTACAGTAAACTGTGGCTTTTAGTTAATAACATGTCAGTATTAACTTGCCAATTGAAACAAATGCACCACACTAATGAGACCAATAATGTGTGTGTGTTGGGGAGGTAAAGGCACAAGCAACCATCTTTGTATTTTCTGGAAACCTAAAACTGCTCTTTAAAAATCTAGTAATTTGGGGGCTGGGGATTTAGCTCAGCGGCACAGCACCTGCCTGGCAAGTGCGAAGTTGTGAGTTTGATTCCTGGTACCAGAAAAAAACAAACAAAAAAAATCTAGTAATTTTAAAAATGCACTTGATCTTAGCCAAAAGGCCAAGAACTGATAAAATCTAGTAATTTTAAAAATGAAGAAATCTATTGTCTGTCTGTCTATCTAATGTATCATCTATTATATAGCTAACTTATCAAAACTTGTTGTTGCCTCAAAACTCCTAAATTGAAAAAAAATAAATGCTTCATTTCTTTTTAACACAGAGGAATAATACTCATATGGAAAATATGCAAATCATAAATATACATCTTGAATAATCCCAGAGTGAGCATGCCCATGTAACCACCTGCTAGGGGAAGAAATAAAACATCACCTGCACCTCAGAAATCCCGCTTAGCAGAAACTTCTAACATCATGAATTAATTTTACCCATTTTGAGATTGGTAAAAGGGAATCATATAGAACGTCATCTTTTGTGTTTGGCTTCTTTTGATTCACATTGTGCTTATGAGATTCATCCATGTTGTTGTATGCAATTTATTTTTATCATTGTGCAGTTTTCCATTGTGTAATAGAATATAGTACATTTCATTCTACACTAGTGGCATCTGGGTTGTGTCAGACCTTGGTTATTCTGGGAAATGCTGCTGCACGCACCTGTGTACGTGCCTTTGGTTGAACTTGTGCACACAATTCCTGCTGGCCGTTTACCAGCAGGTGTATTTGGTGGGCAAGAGGAACACACACATTTAACTGCAGTCAATAAGGCCAAACTTGTCACAGTTTTATTGATCCACTTTCCCATGAGCAGTGTGTAAGACTCTCGGTTACTCTGCATCACACTCACACTGGCTTGGTCACTTTTTCACAACTGCCATTTTGGTAGGTGCCTGTTGATATCTCATTGTGTTTGCACTTCGAATTTCTCTGATTACTAATGAGGTTTCCTTTCTTTCCATGCATTTATTGGCCAGCTAGATACTCTCTTTTGTGAAGTATTTATTCAAATCTCTTAGCTTTTTTTTTTCAGTCCTGCTGATGAACCAGTGGTGTGAGCGTGCTAAATAAGTGCCCTACCATTGAGCTATAGCTTTGTCTCCCTAAGTTGCCCAAGGTGGCTTTGAATTTGTAAATATTTTCTTAGTCTCTTTCTCTTAGCACCCATTTCAACTTTATTAAATGCCTTCAATAAATACCATTCTTAATTTCAATACAGTCAGCTGGTTGTAGCGGTGCATGCCTGTAATCCCATCCCTTGGGGGACTGAGGCTGGAGGATTGTAAGTTCAAGGCTAGCCTGGGCTGCATAGCAAGTTCAAGCCCAGCCTAAACTACATAGCAAGACTCTGTCTCAAAAAACCAACCAACCTACCTATCAACCAGCCAACCAAGCAATCAACCAACAAACCAACCAACCAACCAAACAAAACTTTGATATAGTCCACTTAATCTTTTCCTTAATAGTCAGTGCATTTTATGTCCTATTTAAGGTCATGAAGATATTCTCTCCTAAAATTTTTCTAAATTATCTCCTGTAAATCTTCTAATTGTCATATTCGGATTTAAATCCTCAGAATTGATTTTTTTTTTTTTTTTTGATGTGTGGTGTGAGATAAGGGTGACGTTTCATTTTTCCCATATGGCTACTCAATTTACCTACCACCATAACTGAAAGACAGTTCTTTCTCCCACTGGTTTCTCTGCAGAACCACCATTATCACGAACAGAACTTCTATACACGCATAGGTATGTTTCTGGATTGCATTTTTTCATTGATATTCATTTATCCTTGCTCCAAAATTCTACACTGCTAGATGTCAAGCTATCTAGTAAAGCAAGTTATTCTTCCTTCTTTTTTTCCAAGACATCTCGGTAGTTACTGGTCCTTTGTATTTCCAGCTAAACTTCAGAGTCAGCTTGTCAATACAGGTGTGTGAAAACATACAAGAAAATTTTTGCTTTGCAATTGTAAAAACTGTCTGCAGCCATACCACCCTGAACACACCCGATCTCGTCTGAAATTGTAAACATGTGTCCCATATATCAACTTGAGCAAAGTTGACATCTTTAAAATATAGTTTTCCAATTCATGAATCCTTTCTATAACATCATTTATTTAGGTTTAAGATTTTCTTGGAAGGATGTTTTATAGTTTTATGTATTTTACAGGTTAAAAAGGTGAAGTTTGAGGGGCTGGGTATTTAGCTCAGCGGCACAGCATCTGCCTGGCAAGCGCAAGGTCGTGAGTTTGATTCCCGGTACCGGAAAAAAACCAAAAAAAAAAAAAAACAAAACACAAAAAAACAAAAAAAGCTAAAGTTTGTAGCTTAGGTGCTTATAGGTCTTATCAACACATAGTTTATATATTCCATAGCTTTCTTTGTAGACTTTTTGTATGTTTTGTAGGTATTTGATTTTTTTCCTGAGATATGAACTCACTATGGTATCTAGGTTGGATCTGAACTCCTGTGATAACTCCTGCCTCAGATTCCCAAATAACTGGGACTACAAGTATATAATACCACACCTGGCCTGTTTTTGGTGCTATAAAATTAATATGTTAAAATTTCATTTTCATTAGTAGCTTAATAGATTTTTTATTATTCTGACTTTGTATGTAGTAAGCTTGCTAAACTCATGTTGAATAATTCATTTGCGGAGTCTTCTGGATTTTTAAAATAAACTCAATCATGTATTCTGCATATGCTGAATTTTACCTTTTCCTTATACATTTCCTAACCCTTATACATTTTATTTCTTTTGCTTGCTTTATTACACTCTGTGGGAGCCTTCAGCACAATTAAAAATAGAAGTGCTATTAGGAAAAATTCTTATTATGCTCAGTTTTAAAGGAAAAACTTTCAACAATTTACCATTTTATCCATCATAAATTTTTTTATTAAATCCTCATCAGATAAAAATTCCATCTAATTTTCTTTTAAATAGTACTCTGCCCCCGCCACATTTTTTGCAGTGCTAGGAATTAAACCCAGGCCCTTATGCATGCTAGGCAACTATTGTGGTATTGAGCTACACACTTAGCCCTAATTTGCTTTTTTCAAAAGCATGAGTGAATGTTTGTTTGTTTATTGATTCATTTATTTATTTTGTGGTATAAGGGATGGGACTCGAGGGCTTGCGCATGGAAGGCAAGTGCTTCATCGCTGACAACATCCCCAGCCCTAAAATTTAAATTTTATCAATTCTGTTTATTAATCATATATTTGGGTGATCGTATGACTTTTAACTTTTTTATGCTGTCAATATACTACTATGTTACGGTGATTATCTAATGTTAAATCGGCTTTGTCCTCATGTAGTACACTCAGTTTGGTTATTCTGTTTATGCATTTTGAAATTTGGTTAGTTTGATTATTTATGAGTACAAAAGGTTAAGAGTCTAATTCCTTAAGTTCAAAATTGTTAGATTACACAAAAAGATTTTGTGTACATAAGGATTTATTTGCGGTGTATTTAGCAATATCAGGGCTCAGTAACTACAATAAGAAATAAGAACTTTCCAGGAACTTTTTCCAAGAGGGTTCTAAATCCTTCTGTTTAAAGTTAAAGCTCAGTGTGAGTTTTCTTGTAAATTTAACGATGGTGTGGATATAGAAGCTTTAGGAAGAAGGATTCTTATTTTTAGTTTTTGTTAGTATATTACTTTCGCATCACAGCAATAAAGACAGGAATTAAGAAAGGTATGTGATAAAACACAAATTAAATGTCTGATTGTAAAAGCTCCTTGAATGTGAGGTATTACTTGCAAAATGGAAACTTGGAGCTGGGCGTGGTGGTGCATGCCTGTAATCCCAGCACTTGGGAGGCTGAGGCAGGAGGATTGTTGCAAGCTCAAGGCCAGCTTGGGCTACAAAGAGAGCTCAAGGGCAGCCTGAACTGCACAGTGTGACCCTGTCTCAAAAAGACAAAAAAGAAAAAAAAAAAGAAAGAAAGAAAGTTGGCTCAAAGTGACACGTTCATTTAGGCCCGCAACAGGATCGACCGCCCGGAAAATCTAGACTTGGTCCCCACATTCAGGCCATGTTCTTTAAGCCTTTCTATCTTGTCCTAATAATAAGAGTCCCAAATCCTTTTCTTTCATACCTTTGAATGAATATGGACAATGTGCAGGTATAAATACAGTAGAAGTACTGCTGCGACAAGGCTCCTCGGCAGACTGGTGCTTGTCAAAACCTACAAATGTTCCAGACTTGCCTACTTATCAGGAGCAAGCGGTAGACAAGTAGCTCTGAGTCTAGGCAGATTTCTGACAGGAAAATGAGTCAAGACTTAGTCACTTGTTCTTTCCACAATGTGAGCAGCTGCCTGTATTAGCCAGTATGAGCAATAAAAAGCTTGGATTTTCACTTGAGGACTGAGGGAGTTCACAGCTGGAGCAAGACACCCTTCCTCTAGATTTTCCACATTTTCTGAGAGGGGGACTACTAGGGATTGAGCTGAGGATCTTCACACTGAGCTACATTCCCAGCCTTTAAAATTTTTTAAATAAATTTTGAAACAAAGTTACTAAATTGCCCAGGCTAGACTTGAACTTGAGATCCTCCTGCCTCACCCTCCCAGAGTGATGGGATAGCAGGAGTGCACTACCATGCCTCACTTTTCTGTTTCTTTTTACTTGTACTTTTTGGGCTAATCCTCATGTACAGTGCCCTCAGAGACTGTGGATACCCTCTTTTATTCATAGGACAACACAAATCAAACACACGGGCAGCAACCAAGGTTTTATTTGTTTTTTAAATTATATTTTAATAAAATTCTCCTCTAAGAGAGGTTAAGAAAGGAATGGTTGGCTCTCTGTGAATAATGCAGTAACATCTTGTGGATGTCTTGACAACCAGGGTTCCAAAGCTTCAGACAGTAGCAGATGTGTGCTGCCGCAGATGGTTAAAGGTGGGAACGTTAGGGTGCTCTTTGCAGAAGAACATGAAATAAAGCCGTACTTAATTTTGTTCGTACGATCTAGGAGCAATCACGCTGGCAGGGAAAATGACAAAACTATGTGCTTAGAAGAAAAAACCCTTCATAAAACAAATATTTGTTGAGTGTTCTGTAGACATTTAAATCAATTCACTGATCTTAATATTTATTTACAACCTATTCATCCTGTTATCTGCTACTATCCAGTAGAGACACTCAATTTTAAAAAAGCATATGGGAAAAAATGCAAGCATTCCACTTCTTTTGATTTTTTTTTCTATAAATTTGGAAAAGATGATCTTATTTGATTTTCCCTGTGAAACACCCTGGCCCAGCTCACAGAGCACATTTGGCTGAATGAAAGAGATGAGAAACTTACCCTGCCTCTGTCCATCTGTCTCCATCTGTAGATTTAATGTAACCACCAAGACAGCCACCAAGACTTTCACCACCCTTATGCTGAGTGTCGCTCTGTGTCAAGTCCCACGTTAATCACTTTTTTGCAGCAGCACATTTAATGGAGTTATTGCCCCATTGTACGTATGAGGAGACATTTAGGAGATTATAATTAACATAGTTTATAAGGGCAGAGTGAAGATTTAAATCCAGGGACGCCTGACTCCAATGTCCTTTCTCTTGTTTGTAGCTCTATGTACAGTCCTTCCTTCGTCACCGTCCGAGGCTGGAAATTCCCCAGCTGGTATTTTGTGTTCCTGTCAGTTAGTCTCTAGGCAGGTGTTTAAAACTTCTTCCCCGTCTGCTCTTTCTTCTTTTTCTCCCTCTTCCTCTTCTTTTCCTCCTTTTTCTTTTTGTGTTACGGGGCACTGAACCCAGAGCTTTGCACTGATTTACATACTCAGCCCTTTCGACTTACTTAAAGTTTTTGAGATAGGGTCTCTGGGTCTGTTTGCTTTGCAAGAGGATTCCATCAGGATGGCTGGGAAAGTAATAAAGTACAGCGCTTTGCCCCAACAGCGCCCTCCTTGACTCAGTGCTCTCTCACCTCTGTTTAGCACTTTCCCTCTACCCTTAATCCTAGCTGAACCCCCAAATCTGGTAAGACTTTTGTTGGGGTGCTGGAAACACAGAGATCAGAGACACAGTCCTTGTTCTCACGCAGTTCCCAGAAAACAGGTGTTGTGATGCCTCAGGGTGCTGTAGAGCGTGAGCGAAGTCTAACTCTAGCTAGAAGACTTGGAGGCCCGAGGGGCTAAGAGAGAATGTGGCTCCCGGGAAGAAGCGAGAGGAAGTACGGATCTTGACCACAGCCTCTCCCCCCATTTTGATGCCGGTAATTGACCCCCAGGCCTTGTGCATGTTACACGTGCTTTGCCCCTGAGCTGCACCCCTGCCCCAAGGGTTTTGGCTCTTGATCCTCATCTTGAGGTGGAAGCAGGGATTAGCCTGAAGGAGAAGCTGCGTCTGGGTGTGAACAGGCACGCACATGCTCGTGCGTCCTACCCAACAGGAACCGGCAAGGTAATGCGAAGGAGAGGAGCCCGGCCTGTTCTGGGAATTGCCGAGCGTAACTCAGCGAGGCTGGGGTACAGGGCGGTGCCAGGGAGTGGTAAAAGATGAAGCCGGAAAGCTGCGTATGAGGGATGTAGTGAGGAGTTTGCATTTGTCCTGGAGGGTTTGGAGTCACTGGAGGATATTTTTTGTTTTGTTTTTTTGTTTTTTCCGTTACCGGGAATCATACTCATGACCTTGCGCTTGCCAGGCAGGCGCTGTGCCGCTGAGCTAAACCCCCAGCCCCTGGAGGGTGTTAAGATCTCTGAAAAGATTACCCTGACAGCGACGCAGAGGACGGATGAGCGTGGGAAGCAGCGCGGGGAAAGCGGTGTGCAGCCCCGCAGCCCGGAGGCCTCAGGAGGCTGGCGCGGCCACAGGCCAGGCCCCAGCGCACGAGGCTGCGGAGGGGTGACAAGCGGGACACGTCTTGGCAGACAGATGAGCAAATGGGCGCAAATGAAACAGAATCTCGGTTCTTCAGGGAAGCAAGACTTGCCTCCCTCCTCACCCCTGAAAAAGAGTCCCGTTCCTCTACATTCGTTAGATGTTGGCCTCTCACTACACAGCGCGGCAGAATTAATGAAGTCAGCATACTTTGCGAAGTTCTATTTTTAAACTGACAAACAATAACAGAACACAGTCATGGAGTACAGTGTGGTGTTTGATGCACTGATACACTGAGGAATGAAAATCAACCCCGTGTGTGTGTACTGTATATCGTACCCAGCGTACACTTACTTCATCTGTTTTCCTGATGCTGCAGGTTTGGGTTGATTTCCAGAAGCCTGATTTACACTCTCTCCATTCGCTGGCTACAGACTGCAAAATATGCTACCTTTTATAAGACTGGGTCACAGGTGTGTGTGCACGGGGTGTGTGTGGGGGGACAGTGCTGTGAAAACCCCCTTCCCCAGGCACCACTTCCAGGGATGACCGGTGGCATCCTCCCGAAAGGAAGTACAGGCTTGATGTGTATTTATTTTTACAGTGGTGAGAGTTGTCTTCCTTGGTTCGGTGACAGCAAAATATGAACCAACAAAACAAAACACAAGGAAATCAGGCAGCTGAAGGATTTAGATTAGATTGGAGGAACAGTTTTCCCATTAGAAAAGCTACTCAATACTGGTATCAGTGAGGTCACAAATATCCTCCCTGGAAATTCTTGGAAATTGTGATAATGCACACTGTTCTGGTTTACATCTACACGTCCACCCGAGAGCCTCTGTGCTCACAGGTGGGGCTTCTGGGAGGGGACTGGATCATGGGGGTTGGTGGCTGACTGGCTGTTAGGAAGTGAGGTCTGGCTGGAAGAGGGGCTGGAGGCTGGTAGAAGGGTTTGTACCCCTGTCCGGCTCCTCTCATGAAGTGAGCAGCTTTCCTTCTGCCAGAACCTTCCACCGTGGCATCCTGCCTTGAAGCCAGCTGGCTACCGAAACAGGAGCCAAAATAACCCGCTTCTCCCTTAAGGTGTGGGTGTTGGGGGTCTCGTCCCAGCAGTGAGGAAAGTCAGGTACATACAGTTCTGTGACATCAGGAGCATTCTCACCGTTGAGCAACTATCCCCACCATCCTTCTCCGGCTCTGGACCCTTTAAACAGTGACTCCACTCTGCCTCCCCGTTCCCAGCACCTGCTAATCACTGTCCTGCTTCCTGTTCCATGAATTTCTCTAGATACCTCGCATGAACTAGAGTCGTACCATACTTATCTCTTGGTGCCTGGCTTATTTCACTCAGCATAACGTTTTCAAGGTCTGTTCATGTAGCAGCAGGCATCGGAATTTCATTCCTTTCTAAGGTGGTGCAATGTTCCATGGCACGTGCACACTACACTGTGTTGATCCATACATCTGCTGATGGGCCTGTGGGTCATTTGACCTTTGGATTATGGAGAACAGTGCTGCTCTGAGCACGGATATACGGTTATCTGTCAGAATGAACATTCATTCTTTCAGGTACATATTCAAAAGTGGAATCATGCAATAATTCTATGTTTAATTTTTTTTTAAGAACTCCCATACTGTTTTCACATTGGCTGTGCCATTTTACATTCCCACTGGCAGCACAAGAGATTTTTAAAAATATACAGTAATGTTGCGCTGGGGGTTTCTAACTTCTCCCCAGACTTAGCATTTATTCACTTCGCTGTCAAATTCATTAGACTTTTTGTTTATATTGATGGTATTTAGTACATCTTTTTCTCAACTGCTTTTGTTTAAATGCAAGGAATTTCAGTGTATAGGCTTTCCAGTAACTGAAGGGCCCTGTGATAGTTCTGCTTGCCCTCAGTATCCACCTCCATCACACCGGGTCTCTCGGTACACTGCTACACTGTCACTTGCTCTTCTTGCCTTGTTTATTTCTCATATTTTGAATTACTGATAAATTAACTCATTCATTCTCACATTTGTGCATTCAAAAATGGTTGAGCATCCATTATACATTAAGTGGTACCTACAGGGGTACATGCCTGAGGGAAGATAACGGAAGTAGTGAGCAGGGTAACCAGGCAACGGCAAGTTTGAGAGAAGATGAGAATTAGTGACTGGGCAATGGCAAATGGCGGTTGATGAGAGTTAGCATGAGGCCCTGGGCTTGGGATGGTGGGAAGAGGATGTCAGAGCACTGACAAGGGGAAAGAGAGGTTATTAAAGAAAAAATTCTCTACATCAATTTCCCCTGATCCCGACTCTGATTGAATCCATGTGAGAACTACCAGTGTTGAATTTGTTGATTCCCTAAAAAAAGAAATTATTTTTCTGTCTACAGCATTCAGCTCATCTTCCATAGGATTATCGAAAGATATTTTGATAGGAAATTTAGCCCCATTTAACTCTTTGATGGCAACTGGTAATTTCAGGTGTACCAGAATGAATTCAAACTGGAATTACAGAAACTCAGACTTGATAAAAGATCACTTTCTGACCACAACTTATGGAGGAGAAAACCAACACCATAGAATTGTGTTGAGCCTCCTAAATTTCACAGCTCATAATTTTGAGTAGCAAGGTCGGTAAAGAACTCAGATCTTTTGATTCATTCCTATTCCCCGCTACAGCCATATTTCCATCAGATGAGCAAATCAGAGAGAAAAGTTGTGAATTAATGTCAACTTGTATTCAAACAAAAATCCCCACAGGCTTCCCCATGTTCCTCAGTTTAAACTGATAACCCATGATTACCTCATATGTAGGACAGATTTAGCGAGCAACCTCACCTTCCTCGTTTGTGACCACAGCCCCAATTCACTGCACACAGCAAGAAAAATCAACAAAGATGAGGCTTGGAATGCAAAAGAAAACTCCGATAAGTAAGGCCTGTGGCTTTACAGCCTTGCCCATTCAAAATTTCACCTACTATAAAATGTGGCTTATCAAATTTACAAGGTGTAATCAGATTGAACCTGATTGTTACAATTCCACCATTCCTAAGAAAGTACGTAGGGATCTGTAGTGCATGTTTGCATCTTTATCACAGAATTTTGATCTCCCATAAATCCTTTTTTCCATCGTATTTAAAGGCCTTAAGAATATGTTCTTTGTTTGTCTGTTTTTTGTCTTTTTGAGAGAGGGTCTCTCTATGCAGTTCAGGTTGGCCTTGAGCTCACTTTGTAGCCCAGGCTGGTTCTGAACTCCCAACAATCCTCTTGCTTCAGCCTCCCAAGTGCTGGGATTACAGGTGTGCGCCACTATGCCCAGCTAAAGGCCTTAAGAATATGAAGTATGTGTTGCTCCTTAAGAAGAAACCATGACTTCCTCAGAACTGAGCCCAAAGTAGATGTGCTCTGAATGGTGTTTAGTCTGTGCTTATTCCTCAAAACCCAGGCTAAGTCTGCAAAATAATTTGTAGTATGGAGTAAACAAGCCCAGTAGACAGTAATTTGTTATGAAAGACAGTGTTTTAGAACATGAGCTGTTGTTCTGCTTAAGGGCAAGCGCAGAGTAAAGACGTCTCCCTCCCCTCTCTTCCTCTCCCCTCCCCTTCCCACTCCCCGCCCCCCTTCCTACAAAATTCTTGGCAGAAACTGAACATTCATGCGGACCAACTGCAGGCGTGAATGCAGTGGTCCAGGGAAGCTTCTGGTACTCTCAGCTTGAGCCAGTGATTGGAAGATGGGTTTGTGAGGTTCGCCTTGAGAGCTGCTAGTTAGTATGCAAATGTTTAATTTCAGCCTCCTGAGTGCTCTCATTAGTCCACATGATTCTTATCCACAGTCTTTCGAACTTGTAAAAACATGTCATTTTCACTCATCAAAATCAAGTCATTTCAGGCACTGAATCCAGTCAGTACTCTTTGATATCTCTGACTTATTTTTCTGAAATAATTTGTCTTTTTGTGTTTGTTTTGGGGACTTGATCCTGTTATGAGGAAGGGAAACGGAACGTGTTCAGAGCAGACAGGGGGGTCTTGGTCAGCAAAATATATTGATTCATTCTGAAAACTGGTGACTGAAAATAAACTGCTATTGCTTAGACAATTATGGGCATGAAACACAGATCAGCTTGACATCTCTTCAAATGCTGTGAAAAAATCCTTCTGAGAAAATGGTATGAACTGATGAAATTTCTTTTCCTTAAGAAGAGGAACATCTTGCTAAAGATTCAAATTCTTTCCTTTCTGGGCAGCTTAATTGCACAAGCTTTATACTAATTATTGTTGTATTACAGATTTGGTAGCTTTACAAAAATCTTAAACGTGTACGTGCAGGTTCAGAAACTGTTTCAGTGGCCCAGAGTTAGGCCTTTCAGACAATGCCAACCTGACAGTTGCTTTTTTTTCTTTTTAACCTATGAGTAGCTTATAATTCACAGTTTCACGGGAATTTGCTTAACAAATGTAGACCTGATTAGTTGCCTGCCCTCCAAAACCCACACCTGTATTCCGTGGATGTTGTCAGCCACACGAGAAGCGTCCCAAAGCCAGAGGAGACCATTTTTGTCTGTGGGCGTGATCCCCGAACTTGGTATAAATACTGTTCACAGCAGACCTTCGGTGACGCAGAGGCTGTGTCTTAAATATCCGTGGAAGAGTGAAGAGTCACAAGTCACAGCAGTGTAAGAAAGATGACTTAGAGACACCTGAGCCAGCGTTCCCGTGTACTGAGGGGATTGGAAAAGACTTAAGAGATCCTTCTGTTGAGTAAAACAGGTTTGAAAGTGGCTGTAAGAAAAGAACATTTGACTCAGAAGTAGGAACTCGCAGGAAGTGAATAATAACTGAGATGATGTGGGACCGGACAGACAGCATAAGAGTAGTCAGAGTGGCACAGAAGGGCAAATTCGGGGGAAGAAGGAGTGTTCAGAAGAATTCCTGTTAAAGCTTCCATTGTTGAAGGAAAAGTGTCATCCCCTTAATCCTGTGCTAACATGGTCTAATAGTGGGTAAAGTCTTGGAGGTCCACAGCAGGGTGAATGTAATCACACTCTATGCTTCTTTTCCAAGATCTATCTGTGGCAAAGGTATATTTTCCCTATTAAAAAATAGCGGTATCATTTGCCAGCTGAGGGTCACAAGCATCATGATTAAAGCAGACATATTATTTATTGGTAGTCACAGAGGGATAAAGGAGGGGGGAGCCAGGTCATGCTGATGTCACTGGCAAGTGGCATGATTTGGACCGAGAGTTGGGAACACGTGCGCGCCTTTCAATCTCCCATCATGCTCCTTTGTGGAGATTCAGACCTCATGGGGAGGGCTCCACGCTGAGTGGTTGATGTTGCTCTTAAGGTTGATGGTGGGAATGTAATGCGGTTACACTGCCTTTGGCAGTGGGGAGCTCGTCTCCTGTCCTCACAGGAGAGGGATTACATTTCAGTCTAACTGTTGGATCCTAACCTAGGCCAGAAAATTTCTGGTGAAGCAAAATTCACATATTTTCTTTACTCTTATAGTTATCAAAATTTTTCCAAGGGGTACACAAAAAGAAGTAAAATGATCAATAATATTCTGAAACATGGTAGAATGGGCTCTCAATTCCTTATTTTCCTGTACTATTAGAAGCCCTTACTCCTCCATCTAAAAAAAACTCCCCCAGAAAAAAACCTTTTGTGCCCTCAGGACTGAAACAGTAATTAGAGACAGTAGAATACTGAGCTGACATGTTTACGGCACTTCAAACAGATTTCACTACTGTGAAATTATCGCGGGGCTGTTATCACTCAAACTTCAAGGTGGTTGAGGATGATTATAAGACAAGTTCTGTTGCTCAGGGATTTGCTGACATCTAATGCCCTTTTTCTTCAAATGAATACAAGGGTGACATAGCTGAGTTAATAAAGGATCAGAGAATGATGTGGCCCTGAGCAATACTTTTATTCCCGTCATTTTTTCAAATCTAACTCCTATGCCGCTGTCTGGTCCCACCCACACAGCCCACCTCCTCTGTCACCATTAGGAATCCTACCTGAAGCACTCCATTCTCCTCCCAGGGAACACACCTTGAGGGGAATAGGAGTGAGTAACAGCAGTGAATCATAGATGCTTTTGCTTCTCTAGTCTCTAATGGACCCGACAAAACGCCAGATCTGTACAGTAAAAGGACAAGAACTGAGGGGAAAGGGAGCTTGTTAGGGTTTTGTTCATTATCCTGTACATTCAGTACATTATCCTGAAGAGTGTCAGATAAATGTACTAGGTGCTGATTGTCACGCTAAAAATACTGACCTTCCCCATATCTCCAAGTTCCAAGCAACTATCCTACTCGGTGAGGTAATTTTTTAGGAATGCCTAGCAACAAGTCAAGATATTTTTCATTTTGGGGTTGAAATATACAAGCTTAATTTAGCTTAAGTGTATTAAACAGTTAACTGCAAAGGTTACCATTTGGTAACAAAATGTGCAACAGTGTTTGAAATTCAGACTAGGTAACAGAGAAAGCATTTTTCAGTTATTCTCAAAGGGAAGCCCATGAAACAACAGCACTAAAACACCTGTGTATCATGGATAGGTGTGTGTGAAACACCTGGAATTCAGGGCAAGAGAAACCTAGAGAAGAGTTTTTCATGGTGATTTTCAACTTGTACACAAAGAAAAATGCTGTGAAAAATGTTGCAAGTCAGTTAAGAAAAGTTAGCAGGTTTTCTTCTGACATAAATCGGAATGCAGTTTAATTTGTTTTATGGATATTATAAATGAACTTAATCATGTAGATTTTATGAAGTTCCTCACTTGTGGATTATTTTTTGTTTTTTTGTGTTTTGAGACAGAATCTTGCTATGTAGTTGAGGCTCTTCAACCGACCAACACACTTTTTGTGTTTTGAGACAGAATCTTGCTATGTAGTTGAGGCCCTTCAACCGACTCTGCAGCCTAGGCTGGCCTCAAACTCATGGCGATCCTCCTACCTCAGCCTCTCAAGTGCTGGGGTTACAGGCATGTGCCACCATGCGGTGGATTTTAATCTTAGTTTCAAAAGTGTTTATCTCTTTAATTGTTTAAAAAATACCTACAACGCTAGCTATGTCTACATGAGACAAAACTTATTATTAACACAGAAAAAAATCTAAGGAATGGAATTTAGATTGTACTGAGATTATTGTCAAGATCTTAAAAAATAAGGCTAAAACTGGAAATTTTAAAAAGAACTAAACCTGAAATAAAAATTTTGTGACTAATAAGTATACTGTGTGCACATGGGTGGGGAGAGAGGAAGAGAAAGAAACACACTCATTATTGTTTTCCTGCCATTTTCAAAATAATAAAAAGGCCTCATAAAGATTTTTAGGTTTATGTCATTGTCCTGCCAATAATAATCACAGACAAAAGTGGAAGAAGTATTTTACCTCTCCCTGATGAATCATCCAGTGACCAACAGTAACTTTTAAGTTTTGAAGAAGTTTTAAAACACATAGAAAGAGTGACTTGGGTTGTTATGACTTACCATTATTATTGAACTGTAGGGTTTAAATTGTTCTCCACAAGAGGGTAAAGAATCTGCTTTCTGGCTTAAGGGGGTAGGACAGTATTTTCTCCTGCCTGAAAAGTTTCATATGAAGTATACAAGATCCTGTTTCAGCAACATTAGGCTTTGTAAGTGTTACAGTCTGGCTGGTGGCTTCTTCTCTTGACCCAGAAAGAATTACGAGGTAGAGATTCAAAAGTGGACTGAGCAGAAGTATTTTATTATACAGCAAAAGCAGAAAGTAGCATTTATTGTAAAGCAAAAGGAAACAGCCCCCAGCTTGTTAACCTGAGAGCAGCCCAAAAAGGGTTGCTGAAAGGACTTTTTGTCTAGGGGTTTTTGTGCACGAAAATGCCTACTTCTCAGCCAAGTTGAGATCATCCCATGGAAGATCTTGATGTACACGTAGGCCTATAAGAGCTCAGGGTACGTAGTAGGTGTACTCCTGTAAGCAACATTAATTGTAACTTCAGACAAAATGAAGACATCCTTTAGATAGGTATGAATACCTTCTTTCTGGGCAAGAAATCCCACCAACCTAATGAGACCTTTGTTCACAGAGCCTCCGGTGACCTGGCCTCGGTCAGCTACATGTCCTTCCCTGAAGCTTTCTGACTCCCTCTGGCTCAGCCTCCTCCAGGTGCCCTGGCTGCTGATCCTGTCTATGGACCTTCCGTTGCCAGAACACTTCCCCATCCTGCTCCCCTTATAATATGCAGCTAAGTTAGATAGAAATTAATGTACAGTCAGAGAGGGACTGGGCTCTCAAGAAAATCAGGGAAAAGTAAAATAATCAGAACCGGGGCTGGAGGGCCATCTGAAGAAGGCCAGGCCTCAAGATAGAGATGCAATGGCCAGACCTGCATGCCTCTCACTGTATGCACAGTAACTTGGGATTATTCTGTAATTAGCACTGCCTAGAGTCCAGATAAGCATCAGTGGCCCAGGTGGGTGACAAGAACATCTGCACCACCCCTTCTCAAAATGCCTTTGTTCTTTCCGTGTATCCTTGCGACATGACTTGGTTCCCTCTTAGATGAATATTAGCTAAGCAGCTATACTTGCAATCCTATAGGTTGATTATAGTTTGACCCACATTGTGACTTTGCTATATAAATTACTCATGATAAAGGACCTCAGTGATAATCCACTCAGGACTCGTATCTCTCAATAACCTTTCCTACTCATCTCCTCTGTTATTCCTTAAAATTCATTCTTCAATTTTGGGGGACACAAATTCAACACATCAGACATCTAGAAGGTTGGGAGTTCTAGTTCTCGTACATCAGCTTCATGGGCCAGCATTCCTCTGAGAAATCCTCTCATCTTCCCACAGGGCACTGCTCACCCTCAGTGATTACTGTTGCAGCCTCTCGTTAGGTTAGGAACATGACATCTGTCATTGTTTGTGTCTGGCTGTAGTCCTAAAGCCTCATGCAGTCATGGAGAGGTTTTAGAGTTTGATCCATGGTCCAATGCTGGGATTACGGATGTAAGTGTTACATTCGCTCTGCGGTAGGTAGTTTGCATACAGTGTAAGGGAGGAAAAGAGGCTGCTTGCTGCCATTCCTCCCTTTTGGCTCTTACTGCTTTTGCTATCTTTCACAGCCATGGACATTTGTCCTCTGCCATTGGTCACTCTGCCTTGGAGCCAGCTGAGTATGGACTGGAGCCTCCACAAACTGTGAGCTAAATAAACTTTTCCTTCCTTAATTCTAGGTGTGAGGTATTTTATCACAGCAACAAGAAAAAAGTAACTAAGACAACACCCAAACCTTAGGAAATGGAACCTAAGCCCAAGCACATCTGGTTCATTCTCCCCACTCTCTTGTTGTCTCCCTGCTTTAACAGGCAAGTAGATTTCAGGTCGCTAAAGGCACGGAAATGTTTGCTAGGTTTTATCTAAAGGTACATGAAAAGCATAGAGGCAATTTACATTCCAGGTCATTTTTCATAAATTGAGAGTGAAAATTGGGTTTCCAATTTGGTATGTGATGGAAGTAAAACACAAACTTGCATAGAGGGAGATCCCTGAATGTTAACTACTTGAAGTCAGAGGTGTAGATCAACAAATGGATGTTTTTGAAATATATGTTTTTCTGAGTACTTGTTTCTGAAGTTCTTTGAAAATCTGGCCAAATAGCCCCATTTTAATACACCAATCCACATAAGAAACAAGTTAGAACATTTCCAAGTGGTTGTTTTCCTTTATGTAGCCAGCAAAAACACAGCTCGAAGCACAGGTGGCAGTGATAAAAGGGTATGGGAGCAGATGATTTTAGGGACTCATAAAAACAACTCACCCTTCTGCCCCAAGGCATAAAGAATATGCAGAGTCTGCACTGTGCTTCCAGTGACATGACAAATCATCCTGCTTTTTTAAACTCATGCCAGGGGATAAGAAAAGAACAATGTGAAGACTGAGATCTGTGGTTTGGTAAAGTGAATAGTACCTGTATTACAATATTATGAATTCTCTCTTGACTTTATAAATTCCTTGAGGTTCATTTATATACTTTTCTTAAAAATTTAGGAGTGAAAGCTTTGGACTTGGGAAGCCTTGGTGAGCTGCCTGGGGTCCTGAGTACTCTGCTCCACCCCCCGCCACCATTTCTGGAACAAACTTGAATTCCCAGAAACCTAGGGAGATTTGAAAATGACAAAAAGAAGAAGCTAAATGCAATCTCAGCCAAACACCCTACCCAGAACAAGTCCAGGAAACATCAACATGGAAGAACATGGAAGTCACACCCTTGAAATCTTTGAAATGACTGCAACTAAAGTAAAGAACCAACTACATCAGGCCATAGAGGAAATCAGATCAGAAATAATTGCTCAGGTAAGAAAAGAAATGACAACCATAATGAAAGAATTGCTTAGCATATCAAAAGAGGACATAAATAAAAAATAGAGGATCACAGAAAAATGATGGAAACCTTCAATGAACAGTATAGAAAAGAATTGGAATGCATGAAACAGAGTCAAAGAGACATTCAGGAAATTAAAAATTCCACTGAAAGCTGGAAGAACTGCTTGAATGAAATGGAAGATAGACTCTTAGGCCTTGAAGACAGCACTGCAGCTAGTGACTGTGAAAGGAAAGATCTCTTAAAAATTACAAAGCAAATAACAATTCAACAGCTGCAAGATGAGGCAAAGAAAAACAATATAAGGCTGTTAATGAAAGAGCAGGAAACAACATGAATGACATAAAAAGACTATTTACAGCAGTAATAGCAGAAAATTGCCCAAGCATAGTGCAAGAACTTTATATACACATAAGTGAGGCATGTAGAACCCCAATTAGCCATAATCAAAATAAATCTACATCCAGACACATAATAATCAAGATTGCAGAAACTGAGCAAAAGAACAGGATATTAAAAGCTGTTAGAGAAAAGGAACAGATGACCTATGAAGGAAAGCCCATCAGAATCATGGCAGACTTCTCAATAAAGACCATCAAATAAAAAAGAGCTTAGAGTGAAGTATTTCAGGTCCTGAACAAAAACAACTTCCAACTCAGATTGCTGTACCCTACAAAGCTATCTTTCAAAATTCATGGAGAAATAAGATACCTCCATGACAAAGATCAACTGAAGAAATTCATAAGTGCCAAACCAATCCTACAAAGAGTACTGAAACATATTCTACAAGGAGACAAAAATGACCATGATCTTAAGACCAAAAACAGAAAGGAACTACAAAGCAAGGTAAGCAATTAAAAAGAGGGGGAGAGTACAGAACCAACAGTGGGAAACTAAAAGACAAGGATAAATCAATACATGTCAGTAATAATCATTAATGTAAATGGCCTCAATTCACCCATCAAAAGAAACAGACTGGCAGAGTGGATCAAGAAACAAAATCCAACAATATTCTGTGTACAAGAAATGCATTTAACTCAAAAGGAAATCCATAGACTGAAAGTCAAAGGATGGAAAACAATATTCCATGTGATAGGAACCCAGAAAAAAAGCAGGAATAGCTATTCTGTTTGCAGACAAGGTGAACTTCAAACCAACAATGATCAAACAAGTTAAAGGAGGTCATTATATTCTTGTTAAGGGAAAACTGCAAGAGGACAAGAGATAACAATCATAAACATATATGCACCAAATGTAGGAGTACCCAATTATGTAAGGCAAATTTTAACAGACATGAAAAATCAAAGAAGCTATAACACAATTCTACAGGGGATTTTAACACACCATTGTCACAAAGAGATAGATCAACTAGACAAAAAATCAGGAAAGAAATAACAGAACTAAACCAAACATGTGATCAAATAGACTCAGCAGACCTTTACAGAGTATTCCACCCAACAACATTAGAATACACATTCTTTTCAGCTGTATGTGGGACATTCTCTAAAATAGACCACATGCTAACACATAGAACATGCTTAAGTAAATGCAAAGGAATTGAAATTATCCCATGCATATTATCAGACCATAGTGCAATGAAACTGGAAATAAATGATAAAAGAAATCACAAAAGCTCCATAAACACATGGAAATTAAATAACACCCTCCTGAACAACCAATGGATCACAAAAGAAATTAAAATAGAAATTAAACACTATTTACAATCAAATGAAAATACAGATACAAACTACTGGAACTTGTGGGACACAATGAAGGCAGTCCTCAGAGGGAAATTTATAGCAGTGGATTCCCACATCAGGGAAAAGGAATGAACATAAATAAACCACCTTATGTCACACCTCAAACTTCTAGAAGAAGAAGAGCAAGTTAATGCCAAAGCCCAAAAAAGAGAGGAAATTATAAACATCACAGCAGAAATTAATGCAATGGAAACTAAGAAAACAATACAAAGAATTAATGCATCAAAGAGTTGGTTCTTTGAAAAAATAAATAAAATTGATAAACCCC
>NW_004955485.1:6447915-6529277 GCF_000276665.1 Chinchilla lanigera | reverse complement strand
ACATGATACTGTACATAGAAGACCCCAAAAACTCCACCAAAAGACTCCTAGAATTAATCAACAAATTCAGTAGCATAGCTGGATACAAAGTCAACACTCAGAGATCAATAGCATTTCTATACACAAACAACAAATATACAGAGAGAGAAACAAGGGAAAGTATACCTTTCACAATCACAAAAACTGAAATACTTAGGAATTAATCTAACAAAAGCAGTAAAAGATCTATACAGTGAAAATTACACTACTCTGAGAAAAAAAGATTGAAGAGGATTTCAAAAAATGAAAAGACATTCCTTGCTCATGGATAGGAAGAACCAACATTGTGAAAATGGTCATACTTCCAAAATTGTTATACAGATGCAATTTCAATGAAAATACCATTGGTATACCTCACACACCTAGAGAAAACATTTCTAAACTTTATCTCCAACCAGAAGAGACTCAGAATAGAAAAAGCAATCTT
Organism: Chinchilla lanigera; assembly: GCF_000276665.1. Classification (NCBI taxonomy): domain Eukaryota; kingdom Metazoa; phylum Chordata; class Mammalia; order Rodentia; family Chinchillidae; genus Chinchilla; species Chinchilla lanigera. Next base: position 6,528,811 of record NW_004955485.1, on the reverse strand, counting down.
GGGCAACAAAGGCAAGGCAGGAGGTATCACAATCCCTGATTTGAAATTATACTACAAAGCTACTGTGATAAAATCAGCATGGTATTGGCAAAAAAACAGACTTGAAGTTCAATGGAACTGAATGGAAGATGCAGACACAACCATAAAGACACTCAGCCACCTTATCTTTGAGAAAGGGCCAAACATGTTTGCTGGAAGAAAGACAGCTTCTTTAATAAATGGTGCTGGAAAAACTGGCTTTCCACATGCTGAAGACTAAAACTAGACCCAAGCCTATCACCATGCACCAAAATAAAAAAAAAGTCAAAATGCTTTAAAGGTCTAATTATTAAAACAGAAACACTAGATCTATTGGAAAGGAAAGTAGGTAGAAGTCTTGAAGACATAGGGGGAGGTAGAGAGTACATGAACAAAAACCAAACAGCATGGGAAATACTTCAAAAAATCAACAAGTAGGATCTCATCTTATTGAAAAGTTTTTGCATATCAAAAGAAATCACCAATAGGGTGAAAAGAAAACCCATGAATTGGGAAAAGATTTTATCCAACTGTTCCTCAGACAAAGAACTCCTGTCTAGAACATATAAAGAGTTTTTAAAAATCAGGCCTCCAAAATTCAAAGACCCAATGCAAAAATGGGCAGCTGAGATGAATACACACTTCTCACATAAAGAAACACAAATGGCAAATAAATACATGAAAAAATGTTCAACATCATTAGTCATTCGAGAAACGCAAATTAAAACAACACTGAGATTCCATCTCACCACAGAAAGAATGGCTATCATCAAGAAATCAACCAATAACAAGTGCTGGAGGAGCTGTGGGGATAAAGGAACTCTTCTCCACTGCTGGTGGGAGTGTAGACTGGTGTAACCATTGTGGAAATCAGTCTGGAGATTCCTCAGTAAACTAGGATTAGAGGTCCCATTCAACCCAGCTATTCCCCTCCTGGGTATTTTCCCCCAAGAACTGAAAACATCATACCACAGCGATATATGTGCACCCATGTTTATAGCAGCACAATTTGTAATAGTTAAGTGTTAGAAACAACCCAAACGCCTATCAACTGAGGAATGGATAAAAAAGATGTGGTATTTTTATACAATGGAGTATTACTGAGCTATAGAGAAAGATAAACTAGAGGCTTTTATAGGTAAATAGATGCAACTAGAGACCATACTCATTAGTGAAATAAATCAGATTCACGTGTGTAAACATATTCCCCCCTACTATAAGAAACTAAAAGAGTAAATAAAATCTAAAAGGTACAATAGATATTGTGAAAGGGAAAAGAAATTGCTTGTATAGGAGGGAGCAACCAGGATGAAGGAGGGGAGAGGAAAAAGAAAGAAGAGGGAAAAAATATGTATATATATATATATATATGTGTGTGTGTGTGTGTGTGTATGTGTGTGTGTATATATATACATACACACAGGATAGCTAGGATAATTGTACTACTAGTATCTTTTGGTTTATCAAAAGGAACTGCAAATGTGTAATTGTTTGATCAATCTTGCATGCCTATGTCTGGCTATATGTGCAACCATTTTAAAGATGACATTAGGTAATATACCAACTATTGTTAAAATCCTATTACCATGTTTTGAAATTCTATATTATTGTTCTCTATGCTCTTTAGTTTATATATATTTTTTGTTATTTTGGTTTTTTTAAATGAAAAAACAAAATTTATATGTATATATAAGGATGTCTGGAATAGGTATATTGCTGATGTCTGTGGTTTATTGAAGGGAACAGTCAATGCTTAAAATTTTCTTTTTTCATGACCAATTTTGCACGCTTGAATTGAGTAATCAGAATGACTGATCTCAAAACAACAAGATGCAGTATAAGAACCATTGTTGAATTCCTGCCATCTTGTGTGATGAAGCTCTGCATCATTTCCAATTTTTTTCTTTTATTACTTGTTGCTGTCTTTGATCAGTCTTACATTCTTATGTCTGGTGGACTGAGCAACTTCATTGATGATAACTATGTAATGTAGCAACCATTGTTAATTCCTATCATTTTGTTTTGAGGTCATGTATCATTTTTACGTTTTGTTTTTATGTTGTTTTGATTTTGTCTTTATTGTTGTTTTGTTACTTTACTTTTTAAAATAAAATTTTTTTTTAAAAATTTAGGAATGGAATACATATTATTAATTACATGTGGAAGTACCAAATTTTCTGCTATTTACAGTTTAAATTGGGATTTTCTAGATCATAGCATCTTCAAAAACATTTTGGGGGAGAGAAAAACTTGAAGAAATGTATTTGTCTAATGCATTCACTTAATTATGAAATGGTGAACATGAAGTGTGACCAAATATACAGTGAATGTTTAAAAAATGTATTAAAGTAAAACACATTACCATTATCTCCTGCTAAAAATATTCCCCCTTGCTGTGAATACATTCATCCCTTTGTTCTTGCCACTTTCTCAAGCAGTTCTGAAGTTTCTCCTTTGTGTCTTTACAAGGCGCATTCAGTGAATGCTGCTGCCTAGTGCCATCCTACAGGAAGGCAGTCTCATAAAAATACAGTGTCTTCATCCACCTTATTCACCAGATGTGGCACTGTGTGGCTTCTGGTTCTTTTCCAAAGTCAACATGACCATGAAATGTAAACATTTTGAATCCATTCAGGACATCAAAGCGGACGTGGCAGTGCAACTATAGACACTCATGCAAGTGTTACAGGGTTTTGGGGTGCTGGAATCTCCTCCTAGAGGTGGCCTTTGGGATCTTTCTACCCTTAACCAAAATTGGTCAAGATAAGCACAAAAGATAGTGAGGTTTTACATTTATTCAAGGTATGAGAAAAGAAACACGCTCTGCATAGAGAGCTGCAGGTCAGCTAAAGATATGAATGGATTAAAGGTGAGAAGAGTACCCTATACCTGGTGAGAGCAGACCACTGTGAAAGAGAGAGTGCAAGTGGCCACAACGAAAATGGCAGTTATCTTTTGTACCTCCCATTACTCTGGGTGAAGCAGCCTAGGCCATTCTATCAAAAACCTGCTTGGGTTCTCTGAGAACTTAAGACAGCACTCCCTGATTGGCTCCACATGTAGGATTTTCTCCGCCCATTTGTCTGGCACTTTGGGATAGGCAGATCACTGCCCATTTCCCCAGCCAGTTTGCCATGCCCTGATCTCCTCCCTCAAGAGGACTTCTAGAACTTCAGAGAGATTAATGGGACTATGTCTTTTACTGTAATTAAAAAATGTTTTAAACTATTCATTGGATTTTTAGATCACACTGCATATATTCATGACTTACCCCCTAGCTATCACTGTTCCAGCTGCTTCTCATAAATTTTTAATTTTCCAACCTCCAGGATGTAGGTACTACCATCCCCATTTTACATATGAGGAGACTGAGGCAAAGACACTATTATAAAGCAGATAAAACTTGGTGCCACGACTTGAATCTAGAAAATTCGACTCCACATCATTGCATTGGTTGTGTTCAGATTCTGTATTTATATCCTAAATTACTTCCTTTTGGCTGTTTCTAAGCCAATTGTTATCAGCAGTTCAGAGTATGGACATTTCCAATGGCCATTCAATCAGAAGGCTGCAAACACTGGCCTGGAAAAGTCCCGATTTGCACGTGACTCAGGTGTTACTCAGCAGCCTCGCCCAGACCTCCCCCGCAGGGGAATTCTCGCCTCACCACACCGGAAGCGAGGGGCTATTTTAGGCTAAGGATGCCGCCGGCTCGGGGATCTCGATTTGGGATCCACTCTGCCATGGTTAGCGATGTCTCCTGAGGCACAAAATTCCGTAGGCTGCGTCTTCTCCCAGATTCGACTAAAAAACGCGAAACTACACCAAGGCGCCTGGGTTTTGAGGGAGATGTGATCCAAACCACACATTAGCTCCACCGAGCGAGCAGGGACGCTCGGGCAGATCCCGAACATGTCCGCTGCTCTGGCAACCAGGACCGGCACCGCCTTCCGGGCTGCGCGCGCCGACCGCTCCCGGCCGCGCGGCTTCCGGGCTGCCCGGGCGCGCCTGCGCCGTGGGGCGCGGGAGACTGACAGGAGCCTGGGAGGGAGGGGGCATTCTCGGGCACCCCAAACCGCGAGGCGGCACGAGGAGGAGAGGCCCGAAAACAAAGCGAAGCGCCGCCCAAGTCAGACGCGCGCCCCTGCCAGGACCGGTTTGTTTTTCTGAGGCCCAATCCCACCCTTGTCGCGCGCGCAGCCTCGCAGCTCTCGAGCGATGGGCGGGCCGGGGCCGAGCGCGACAGTCCAGCGCACCAATCCCACTTCTCAGCTCCCTTCCGCCCCGCCCCCACGCCCCGGCGGTCTCCGCGGCTTTCAGGGCGCGGGGGGCGGGGCCAGAGCCGCGCGCGCCACAATTTGACCAATCGCGCGTCTCCCTTCCTCCTTCTCGGCTGCGGCCCCGCCCCCGAGGCTGGGCTCGTACAGCTTCCGCTGCGCGCGCTTTTTAAGCGTTCTAGAGGCGCCGCCGATCTGTGGGCCGGAGGTGTCCGTGCGGTGGGCTTCGTGGGCGGGGGTGTGTGTGTGGAGGGTTTTGTGGCGCTTCCCTCGCGTGGCCAGGACACGCCGCCCCGCCTCAGGCTTGGGGTCTCCGCCTGGCCCTGGGCTTCGTGCAGCGGCGGGCCGGAGGCGGGCTCCTGTGAGGTCTCGCCCCGCTCAAGTTGGTGCCTGTGTCCGAGGAAGCAAGCTGGGGTCGGGTCTCCTTTTCCGGGTCTGGTGCTTTAAATAAAACGGCCCTCAGGACGCAGTGTTTCTCCGGGCACGGGCCTGGGGTGGCCGTCCCCGTCCCCGCCTTCGGGTCCAGGGCGCTGGGCAGACGGCCGGATGAGGGAGGGCTTTGCCGTCTCCGCTGGAGCTTTAGTGACGAATTGAAGAATTGCAGACTAGATGAATGGTTCTTCTTCCCTTTTCCCTCAGTAATGTAGGTTTCGGTGATACTTTAGAAATAAAATAAAACAGCCACTAAAATCCTAGCTCTTTAACTTGTCCCCTAGTAGACCCCGTATAGGAGGATGAATAGAAAACTGCACAGAGCAAGAATGGGTGGATCACAACTAACTGATCAGGAGGTTCTGGCTTGCTGAGGATGTGTGGTACCATAATGAGAAGCTCTGATGACACTTGGACTGTGTAGACGGATGGCTAATTTGATTTGCATTTTATAATTACTTTTTTTTTTTTTTAGAAGTAAACCAAGATTTCATTCCCAAGATGGAAAGTCCTTCCGGCTCGGCCGTGATTTTACCTAGCACTCCGCAGGCCTGTGCGGATCCCCCGTCTCCGCGTACGGATAGTTCACGGAAAGCGGTATGGCAGCCTGGGTTCCTCCAGCGCACCCGTTCTGTGCATCTGCGTTTTGTGGCCGCGGTGGTTTTCCCGCTCGTGAAGAATGCATAACACCTGTGTCCTCCACCCGCTTCCCAGGAGATTGGCATCTTGAATCAGTTACTTTAGTTTCAGCTCAGGTTGTTGCAATAATCTAAACTGAGGAAGTCTGGGTCTGTGTAATATCCGTAACGAATCTTTGTGGCAGTAGGTCTTATCTTCAGTATGTAGGTCTGAGGCACCCGGAGTAGTGTCAGTCACATGCTAGTTGCTAAATAAATGCCCATGATTACTGGGATAAATGTCTCAGCACTGTTTAGAAGGGTGTTGACTTTGCTAAGAAAATAAAACTATTGGAGTGTCTGGAAACTAAAAACATTTTATGGTGCTTACTTTAGATACATGGAGACAGAAAGCCATCTAGTGGTACCAGCTGTAGAAATGTAAGGCCTTTATTTCTAGTAGATTTATTTACATCGGCGATTTTCTTGATTAACGTTTTTAACGTTTTGTGCCCTTTTCAGCCCATGAGTGCAACACTTAAAGAAAGATTAAGAAAGACAAGATTTTCATTTAATTCCTGTTGCAGTGTAGTAAAACGTCTTAAAATAGAGAATGAAGAAAATGATCAGACCTTTTCAGAGAAACCAGCATCTTCAACAGAAGAAAACTGTCTGGAATTTCAAGAATGTTTTAAACATACAGATAGTGAATCTGAAGAACATACATACTTGAAAAATACTCTCGAGAATATCAGTGCATGTGAATCTAAGTCACTTGATACTGGGTCACACAGAGTTCCCCAAAATGATTTTGTGAATGAGAATCTAAAACAAGGATTAAAGGAAGAAAAAGCAAAATTGGTGAAACAGGTGCAGGAGAAGGAAGACCTCCTTCGGAGGCTAAAACTAGTCAAAATGTATAGATCAAAGGTGAGAAAAATTTCCAAATCATTGCATATTTTAAATTTTTTACATAAATTGCAGGGCAGTAATTTCCAAAGTAGGAGATAAATTTCTTTTAGCATAGTAAAGCAATAAACCAAGTATTCAAAAACCTGGTTTCCAAGTTTAACTGATATATAAGTCCTAGATTTAGATAGTTGATTAAAAGAGACCTGGCAATATCAGATAAAACTTTTTAAAGTCTCAGCTTTTATATAATACACAGTTGAAGCTTTGTTCTTGTTTCTAGCCCATAGCAGTATTAGAAGTATCAATTGTTAGAGGTAAATACAGTTGGAACAGAAGTGACAGCAGACAGTGAGTAAAACTAAAAATGGCCACAGAGTACACAGTAAAAAGTATTTTTAATAATGATCTTGTGGTCATTTTCAAATAATTAAAATATTTTAGGCATTTTGTTTGTGAAAACAATGAATATATATTAGATTTTACACTTCAGCATTAAGTTAAATAGAATTTGGGTATTTGGACCAGGATAACTTCTGTTTCCTGAATAATTCATGCCTATGTAATTGTTCGTTCTTCTCCAGCAATGTGCAATAAATGATGGAATATTTTGCTGTTTTGAATTTTTAGTATTTTTCAAACATGACTTACTTATTGAGATTGAATGTCATTTTTAATTTCAATACTGTTATTTCTTAGAGCAGTTTTAGGTTCACAACAAAATTGCATGGAAGGTACAATGTAGTCTCATTTTAAAAGCACAGTTGTATGAAAAGTGGATTTCTAAAATGTGTATTATTGCTTCTTTACCTAGTTTTGCTCTACTTAATGATTTGAATTTTCTCTTGAGAGTTAGTTGTCCCAGAGTTTGGACTAAACAGAAGGTCAGTAGAGCTCAAGTTGAGTGATATTTGTAACCTTTCTGCTTATACCATTCTACTTTTTCATAAGTAGAAGTTCCAGTCATTCCCAGGAATGTTAGCCTTTAAACCTACCCAGATTGACTTGAGAGCTTTGATTAACTAGCATGACTGTCTTGTTACTGATCTATATTCTTTTTTTTTTTCTTTTTTAGAATGACCTGTCACAGTTACAGCTGTTGATAAAAAAGTGGAGAAGCTGTAGCCAGCTGTTGCTTTATGAGTTGCAGTCAGCTATGTCTGAAGAGAACAAGAAACTAAGCCTTACTCAACTGATAGACTACTATGGGTTAGATGATAAATTGCTACACTATAACAGAAATGAAGAAGAATTTATAGATGTTTAATTCATAACATTTATTCTCAGAATATTTTTTTCTTTCTGTTTTTTTTTTTTTTTTTTCCACTTTTTCCAGTATTAGGGGATAAAACCTAGGCCCTCACATGCACTCTACGACTGAGCCATACCTCTGGTTCCTCTCCAGCAAATATTTGAGAATGGCAACTTAATGAAAAGATACTTAGACATTTTAAAGGGAGGATGTTAGCCATTAGGTTAGTAGGGGGCGGACCTATGGCACATGTGCCACAGCAGGCAGTTTGTATCATTGACAGCTCTAAAAGGCTTGCCATCAGTACATTAGGGTTTACAGTAAGGTGTCTTGACCATCAATTTAGGGTACTCTAAGACATATAAATTAAGTCCTAAAATGAAATACAGCATTTGAATAGATTTACCAAAGAATATCTGACATTTTGTTAAAAGGTGGATTTGGTGGCACTTGCCTATATCTAATCCCAGCACTATGGGAGGCTGACACAGAAGGATGAAAAATTTGGGCCCAGCCTGGGCAATTTAGCAAGACTCTGCTCTTCCACCCTCACCCCGGGATAAAAGAGGGCTAGGGATGTAGCTCAGTGTAAAGGCCCTGGGTTCAATCTCTAGTACATAAATGAATGAGTGGATGGATGAATGAATGGGCCAGGAATATAGTTCCGTGTGAAGGCCCCAGTGTGTGCACGCGCACGCACGCATGCACACAACGTTTTAAAAAATTTTGGACAGTACTGGGAACCAGTTTTAACGTGTTGCTTGATTTTTATGGCAAAAGGTCTTATTTTCAGTGTTAAGAAATAGTCCAGTCTGGTGAATGTCTAAACCTAAACTGGTCAAAAAGTTCTCACCTCGCTCCTAAGTTTGTAAACCTTGTTTCCATTCATTTATTACCTCTTGTCATCTGCTGATCTGAGATCAGATAATTAAACTTTATGTCCAAAATTATATTCTTTTTTGCCTTCATATTTTTTCATATTGCTCATTTATTGAAACAACTCTTTCTTAGGAAGTGACCTCATTGTCTACATCAAGATACCTGTCATACAAGGTCCTTCACATTTACGCTTTTTCTCCTTCATGTGTCAAATAAATAAGCAGTGTCTGTACAGTTCACAGTTGGTTTCTTCAGCCAGAAACCAACCTGTTGTCAAATTATGTAATTGTAACTGTCATCTTGGCTGTATATGGAGATACGACCTAAGCTGGCTTAGTCTCTGAGGATTTAGAATTGAACTCAGGGAAACAGAGCCCATTCTGTTTGTGGCTGGAGCTGTTAAATTTAAACTTGGAAGCAGCAGAGTTGACCTTCAGAAAGAGAGTATGTGTGCTGTCTGAGGAAGGTAGAGATAGAGCAATTTGTGGATCAGCAGTTTTATAGCTACTGCCTCTACCAGGGGTACCTTAGTTTCAGCCTAGTCCCTTCTACGGATGTAACAAAGCCTTGATTTTTGGTATGGCAGGGGACCACAGGGCCATGGTCTTGTGTCCATTTGCTACGTACACAAATTCTAGTTTGTAGACACTGCCCTTGTCATTGGCATTTGTGAATCTGGGATTCCTAAGTGGACATTCCTGAGTGCTGTGCTATTCTGGTGCTTACCAGCCATCCTCTGTCACTGCTGCTCAGCCAGGGGTCAAAAATGTGGCAGGGGTGTTGCCCTTGTGGTGCTGCCATTCTGGTAGGTCAGTGTAGGGTACGTATTTAGATTCTGGAGTTTACAGCTGCCATTACTGACAGATACGTCCTTTGATGTCACTCTTGTGTGTCCACTTGTGGAATTCTGGTTCTGGGAAAGCTGGGGCATGTAATGGGGCTTCCAGGCATTGGCAGCTGGATCCACCTGAGGATTCCAAGAACATAGCAGGCACTAGGATCTTGGAAGAAGAATGGGGCCTTCAGATTTGGGGATGCCCACAGGTAGCCATCTTCAGTGATTTCTGTTGAATTTTACTTCCATTTGATAGGATGCATTTATTGAAAATTATAGGATGCATTTATTGAAAATGACTGAATATCATATTTTTATTTATAAAAATGAGAGCTAACCTTTAACAGTATTTGCTTTGTGCCAAATTTAAGAGTATTCTGCAAGTGTTAACACCTCAGGTTTAAAGGTGAGAAAATTCAAGATTAAGTAGTTATTTTAAAAACTCATTGAAAAGATAAGTTGTTGGTAATATTGTTTGGATAATTAAATGCTGATTTCTTGTACTCTGAGTAATTTAAAGTTAACAAGATGCAGTGTATTAACTGTTGTTACCCTCCTATCATATTGTTTTGGAATTTTTTGTTTTGTTTTTTTTTTGCCTTTAAATAAAAAAGAGTAAAAATAAATAAATAAAAACTAAGTGGTTATTTCAAACTTAAGTGGCAGAGCCAGGGTTTGAACCCAGGCAGTCCAGCAACAGAGCTCATATTCTTTATTCCTATGTATAAGACCGTGTTATATTTGACTCAGTTTATGTCACTAGTTGGTAATTGGTAAGGTCTTAAAGAACTAAAAATGTGAAAGTAATTGCTGTTCAGTAGAAGCTTAGAGGAATCTTCCATGAACAGCACTGACAGAAGAGTTGGGGTACAAGACCTGTATGTCCTTGTACTTGCCAGCGCCCCCCCGCCCCAAGCCAGAAGGTACCTCTTGCTGAAAAGGCCCCTGAGCATGCGGGTGGGTAGCTCCTGCTAACCTACTCCATCCATGCCTCAAAGCTGAGGTAGCCAAGCAAGGAATATCGTTGGAGTCAACCAGGGTTAATGAAAAAGAAACAAATGAAACAGGATGTTTGGTTGTTAAGACCTGGGAATCCACAGAGTGTTACCCAGTGAAAAATATGGCACTAGCTATTAGCAAGTGTCCAGAAGTCACCTTAGGTGGTAGAGCGCTTGTATTCCACTGTGGGTGGGAAAGATCAAATCTAGGACATCCATGGTTGACAGAGAACATCTAGCAATCCCAAGTGTAAAGTGTTTACGCCCCTCACATAGATCCTTGGCCTCTTTCCCTGCTCCCCACAGTTCCTGTCCCAGACAGTTTTAAAGGTCCCTAGATACAGGAAATATTACTAGTGGACACTTCCTTGCTGAATTAGCCAAACTATTTCAGGAGTCATCCTATTTCTAAGGAGGGGGAGTTGTCAAAATGATTTTGGCCTTGACATTTACCCATCTAGCACTGATAACTGTGAGTGTGGTCAGTGAAACCTGGAGTTTCTTCCTAAATGGAAGATTTTATAATTGCTCTCTTGCTTTTCCTGGACCTTTGTGTCCTGGATGTGGTACTGAGGATCAAACTTAACATTTACTTGATAAATTGCAGAACTGTGAGGGATTGCATCACTGAAGTGATCACTGGCCAATGGTCCCAATGTTAGCGCCTTAGAATGCAGCAGTCAGCCAGCTATGAAGGGGGAGGAAGTTTTCTGCCAGTTTTCTCAATGTGCAGTTATCATTATATGCATGAGTAAAGCAATAAACTGTTTCATGGAAATAAGGTACCTTTTTTTTTTTTTTTTTTGCTAAGCTGTATTGGGTAGGGCACAAAATTGAGCTCTATTACAGTAAGAAATGAAGATTAGGTTTTCAAAGTATGTCATAATTTACAAGTGATTTAAGTCTTGGAAAAAGTAAATAATTTACCTTGTTCTCATTGATGGAACAATGATTAATCTTCAAAGTTACTAGTGTCTACAAAATTACTAGCTAACTTTAAATGAATAAAATAAATCTTGGCTGTGCAGGTGCCTGGGAGGCTGGCCGCCTACACCTGGGAAGCCATGCGGCAGGGAGCACCAGCCTTTGGGCCGGCCACTAGCCATGCAGGCACCCTGGAGTTGGGCAGTTGGTGCCCGGGAAGCCATGCGGCGGTGTGCGCTGGCCCATGCTGGAGGCCAGCCGCCGCTGCACGGTCGAGAACTATCATGGCACAGAGAAGCAATGACACAATTGGCCTGCCACGTGCTGGCTGTGGAGGCCCACCTGGGGACGTGCATGAATCATCTTGACATGGAGAAACCCCTGGGAATACATGCCACACAATGGTCACTCTTGCCCCTGCCCTTGAGAACCACAAGGGTCTAGAGTCAGTGGAGAAGCAGCTGCTGAACAAGGACTCAGAAAACACAAGAATACAGGCTATGCTGAAGACTCAGAGGTCTAGTTGATCAGGGTCACGAGAGCCGTTTGGAAGCTGGAAACCAGGAGGACCTTGCACAATACCTGGGGAGATACCCTGGAAGCCATTCTTCCCCTGACAGTACAGGCTGCAGTGCAGGAGCACGTGGAGCTCTGGAGAGGTCTGCACCGAGATTCCTGCTGCCTGTGCTGACGGTTGGGGAGAGGACAATAAGTGGTTGTGGGGTCCCAATGTGCTGGGAGGCTGCAGAGAAAAAGCTACAAAAAATGGCTTTTGCCCCAGATGGCTCACAGATGTTAGTAAGAATTGCCTCCTCAGTATTCTATAGCTGTGACGAGGAGGCCAAGGAGAGAAAACAAAGAGACAGAGAAAAAGCAGCTGCTTTTGCTGCTTTTATTTTGAGGCAGGATCTCACCAAGTCAACTTATTTGAGAAACAGACCCCAAGTCTGATTCTCAGGGCCCCAAGAAGAACTCGACGACTGCATTCATCTGCTACCACTGTTAAAAGCCAGGCTACTTCAAGAGGAACTGCCCTAAAAAGTCCCCTAGGCCATGCCCTCAATGCAAAGGTGACCACTGGAGATCAGTCTGCCCTCTGAAGCAGAGGCCCCAGAGCTCAGACTCATCCTACCAGTTAGTCTAACAGGAATGAGGGGACCCGGGGCATACTCTGCCTTCTCCCTCTGGCCAGACCGTCATCTCCATCGAGGAGTCCTGGGTAATCATGACTATAGAGGAAAAAGAAAACAGCCTGTTGCTAGACACAGGTGCAAGTCTCTCGGTCCTTCTTTTCAATCCTGGCCTGCCTTCCAGCATTCACACCTCAGTGACAGGAGTCACTGGTGAGGAGGCAATACGCTATTTTTCACAACCATTAGGCTGTAACTATTTGTTAGATCTTTCTTGCGTATCTCTGTCTTCCTGAGAAACCACTTTGAAGATACCACCATGCATTACAGCAGCCATTGTTATTACAGAGTTAATCTGTCCATAACTCTGTATTGTTCCTATGCTATTTTGTAAATGTATGTATGTTTATTACTATGTGTTTCCCACAACAGCCATTGAGAATAGTCAGTGAATATTCAATTGGTACAATAAATAAATAAATAAATAAATAAATAAAATAAATCTTGAGCCAGGCACTGTGGTACCTGCCTTTAGCACATATTCTGGGAGGCTGAGTCAGAAGGATAGCAAGTCTGAGCCCAGCCTGGGCAAATAAGTTAGTGATATCCTGTCTCAAAATAAAAGGGGATTGGGACATAGCTCCATGGAAGGGTCCTTGGTCAATCTCCAGTACTGCAAATAAATAAATACTTTTTTGTTCAGAATGAGGATTGAACCTAGGGCCTTGAGCACATTAGGTAAATGTTCTACCACTCAGCCTGGCATCGAATGTTTCTGTTTAAAATCTATTCTTTCTTGAATGAAAATAGTTCTTTTACATGTTTATTCATTCAGGAAAAAATTTATATACGATTATAAGGCTAAAATCAAATAATTTACTATTAAAAACATGCAACTAAGAGGGGACTCTATTAAAATTTCACAATATGAAGGAAGAAAAAGAAAACATTTTACCCAACTGAAATGATTTTTGAAATGATTTTGGCCTTGTGATTCTTGCTAGTGTTTTACATTTTAACAAGAGCAGGGAATGTTTTCATCCTTAATCTTTCAACTTCAGCCTGAAGTACTGAAATCTGTTCAGCTTGTTCTTTTGAAATATTTGTCAGCTTTTGTTGTCGCATCATATTTTTGTATCGTTCTTTGGCAATCTTTTCACAAGTCAGTGTAGACCCTATTCCAAAAACCAAGAGGAAGGAATTAGTTGGATCATCACCAACCCTTTTAATACAAAAGCAGCCCCCAGAATCAACGATGTGGAGGAAATGTTCTTCACTTTATAATCAGTGTGCGGATTTTAGGCTTTTTTTTTTTTTGTCTTTTTTTTGAGACAGGGTCTCACTATGCAGTTCAGGCTGGCCTTGAGCTCACTTTGTAGCCCAGGCTGGTCTCGAACTTGCAACAGTCCTCCTGCCTCAGCCTCCTGAGTGCCGGGATTACAGGCGTGCGCCACCACGCCCAGCTAGTGTGCAGATTTTAAAGAAACTTACAGTTGGTTACAGGAAAAAGGCTTACCCATTGCATTGCAGATGTCTTGTCTCTCTGAGACAGCTACCAACTCCTCCCGCAGGTTGCAGCTTAGAGTGTAATTTGCTGTGTCTTTTTGATTGCTGAACTTTCCCAATTTTTTGAGTAGTTTTTTGCAGTTATTGACATTCTTTTTGTGGGTCTGAAAATTTTGTGCCCATGAAACACCACAAAAATAGCATTGAAACACATGTAATTTATAAAGGCATATTATTATATTTGACATGCACGACCATCCCTAAAGACAACATCTTATCTTGTCCCCTCGTGCCTGCTGTAGGGCCTACCCACAGTAGACACTCAAATTATGTGTTGAAAGATGAAACAGTATGTTAATACATTTTAGAAAAAGCTTTGTATATTCTTAAAAATTAGGGACTATTTTTAAAAGCTTGAGATTACTTTGTTCCCACCTTACATATACCTTGTAATAAAAACTGAGTGTTTGTTATTCATTTGATAAGACAAAGAGTTTACAATGCCAAGGAAAGCCTAGCATAAATCATAAATGTTATGTAAATCATATGTAAAATAGGAAATTCCTTTCTAATCACATATGTCCCCAGAGGTTAATTCAAATATTTTAAAAAGTACTTTAGTCTATCCCACTGGTCATGGTTGCCTCTAATTACCTTATGGATACCAGTAAATGTTCAAGATTCTGCTTGGTTCCTTCCAAGTTCATGGTTGAGACACTATTATTTTGCTTCAGTGATTCACAACTGTTGGAATTATAATGATTAATATCTTTTGAGACTTACCTTATCTAAAACATTAATGGTTTGTTCCATTATTCCAATCTGAAGAGCAATCAAAGAGTCATAGTTTGGTTCATTGAGGTACTTGAAGAGAAAAAGAAATATGGAAGAGTATTTTTCTCTACTTTTTTCAATTGTTATAGTTTGTGTCTGGCTGTCTCTGCAGAGCTTCATGCAGTCATGGGGTGGGCTTCTAGAGTTTATGATTAATCCATGGTCCAAAGCTGGGATTATGGGTGTGAGTGCTTCACCTCCCCTGGGGTGGGTGGCCTGCATACAATATAAGGGAGGGAAGGAGGCACGCTCTCTCCACTGCCGCTCTTCCCTTTTACTCTTAACTGTTTTTGCTGTTTTCTGCAGCCAGGAACGGTTGCCCTGTGCCATGTGCCACTCTGCCTTGGAGCCAGCCAAGCATGGACTGAAACCTCCACAAACTGTAAGCTAAATAAACCTTTCCTTCCTTAATTCTGGGCATTGGTATTTTGTCTCAGCAATGAGTAACCAAGGCAATAACTTTTTAAAGATTGTTTTTTAAAAAATTACTGGTTGTCATAGCATATATCTATGTTAGTAAAAACTGGTTTGATTTTCATGCATGTTTACTGGTACCAGCCATCAATACATTCACTCATATAATATTACAAATGCCTAGGCTGTTTTCTCATTCATTCATTTATTCCACTCACTGATTATTAACTGTCCCACTTGACACCTACAGTAACAGAGTTCTAGTTAAAGATAATGAGGGCTAAATAAAGATAGATAACATGACTCAGCCTTCAAGAAAAAGAGAACACACAGATATAATTAGTTGCCAGAAGAAATGTAAAGTGTTAGCAAATTCAAAGGTGGTTTGTTGCGGAGTAGGATCTTTTCCAGTTTGGGAAATCCAGAAAGATTTACACAGGAGATGACACTTAAACTAAACCTGGGAGAGCAGGTAGACCTGAGATGTGCAAACCAGAATAAGGAAGGAAGGAAGGGAAAGAGGCTGTTGAAAGGGGAGGAGGAGGAAGAAGAAAAAAGAAAGAAGTGGAAGGAAAAGAAGAAAGGAGGAGAAGGAGCAGAAGGAGGAGGGGAGTGTTGATGAACAAGAGGAAAAGTGGCAAATGAATTTGAGTCTGAGAAGTTAGAGTCAAAGTTATTGTCCACTTCAGGACTTCATAATTCATTTGCTAGTTAAGAAGTATCAGTCAAAAATGTCTGAGCAGGTGGTAATGTTATTAAAGTGAAATAGAAATTAAAATCTGATAGGAGTATACAAAGCAAAAAGTAGATGTTACTGTGCTTGGGGCTCCAAGGCTCTGCAGAACCTCTGCCTGCGGAGGCACCTGCTCTTTAAAATTTAGAAAAAGACTTTTAAAAAAAGGAGAGGGAGAATATTTAGAAATTAATTTTAAACTGGGTGTGGTGGTTCCTGTAATCTTCAACTGGTCCTTGAGGGAAGTGAGGGACAGAGAATTGAGGTGGGGATAGAGTTGGACTGGAATCCAGAGAGCTGGAATTAGATTTTTAGAATTGATCACTGATGTTAGAAGAACAGAAATGATCACTGAAGAAGAGGGCATGGAAAGAAGTGCAGAGCTAAAACAGAATCTTGAAGAAAGGATATTTAACACTTAGAAGCAAAAAAGTTAAAGAGGTGAAGTGGTCAACATGTTGGAAGAAAAATGTGAAAAAAATAAGGATAATAAAAGCCAAAGGGTAGATTGGACGTGGTGGTGCACACTTGTAAACCCAGCAGTTGGGAGGCTGAGGCAGGAGGACTGCTGCACGTTTGAGGCCAACTTGAACTGCATAGTGAAACCCTGTCCAAAAAAAAAAAAAAAAAAAGCCAAAAACAAAAGCCAAAGGGATGAGTAAAGAAATGAGTCAAACACTAAGGAGAATTGAAGGATGATAAAGAAGCACTGGATCAAACAATGAAGAAGGGATCCCTCCATGAACTGTAAGATAGAACCTTGCTACTGAATGGGTCCGAAAGATGTGGAGGTAGCAAGTGTAAACTGCTAGAAGAAGAATAATTCACAGAGACATGAGAAGATGCTTCTGGCTTGGAATATGCTTGATGTCATGGAAGCTTCATTACTGAATACTGGTTAGATGAATGAATGGAATGAGAGGGGAGGGAGAACTTGCCTTTTGACGATCTCTTGAAAAAAACAGCATTTGAATGTCCCAAGCCTTCTGATTGAGATCTTCCATCTCCATCTCCATCTTCTTATGCTCCCACTCAATCTGATATATTCCTTTGTGCACATCTTTACTTTCCATCATACTAGCAACTTTCTTCTGTCCTTGAGTCTTAAAAAAATACAATTGGTATTCATAGAATACGATCTGCGTACAGACTTACAGGCTACCTGAAGCAGAAGCTATCTCAGAGAACACTTGGATCACAGAGGCAATCTTTTTAATGTGCAGCGAATATTAAAAATATGACTCCTGGGAACTCCTTTCGCCATTGGCTGATCTACCAACCTGTATGCCCTCGACAGCCTAGTCACTGCCCTCCCACCTGATGCTATGGATAAGGGATCATCGTTACTGCAGGTAGTCACAGCATTATCTGCTTGGTAGGCAATCAAAAAGAAAACAAAAAACAAGAGTTAAGCATGACATTTAAAGACCCAAGCGGTTGGCACTTTACACTGAATAACCAAAATGAAATTAAAGAGTATTTTAAAAAATTGTTCTAAGATGACTAATAGTGAAAACATTATATCTTTATAATTTACATGAGGTAACATTTTACAAACATTTAACATTTTCTTTCCAAAATCTAGCGTTTTGAACCTCATGCTACCTTCTACTGTCTTTTAAAAAAATTAGTAGTAAATGTTTGCGATCCATATTAAATACCTTCGCCATGGGAGAGTAGTATTGCATTTTCATACTTTTTACTTCTTTTCCTGTCCTATCTGCCTCCATTCCCAGCACTATTTTTATTATTTTCATTCTGATCATAGCTTAGCCTCTCAATTCCTTGGATTTCCTACTGTCAAGGACCTTTTTTTCCACTGTATTTCCGTCATCCAGCAACCATAGCGATACCTTTGCTCTTGACAGGGATAGCTCCAAAACCTAAAGTTCAAACAATTCTCTAGAACATTCTTTCTCAACTGGGGAAATATGTTGCCCCATCAGGGCACAATATACTTTAGGCTATGTTTGGAGAGATTTTCGGTTGAGACAACTGGAAGGCGTCTAGTGTGTGGAGGCCAGGGGTGCTGCTAAACATCTGCAAAATAAAGACCCCCCCCCCGCAAAAAAAAAAAAATACAAATAACCTGGCCCCAGATGTTAGCAGTGAAAAGGTTCAGGACTGTTTCAGAGCTCTAACTTCTTCCTGCCTTCCTTTCCAGTCAATTTTTCTTGCAGGGGGTTGCTTCACTGTCATTATTCCTCTGTCATTCCTCTGTCACTGTCATTATTCCTCTTTCATATTATTCAACCATCACTGACTGAGCTCCTTACCCCACCCTCCGCTGAGACTGCTCTTGTCAAGTAACTGATGTAGTATGCAACTCTGTCCTCATGGAGTGGTTTCTTCCTGCGTTACTCTTAGACTATCTACTTACCTGTTCTCTGCTAGACCTTTCAGAGTTGGATTTTGCATGCAGGCTCAGATTCCCTTTTCTTAGCTCTACCTCTAGGTGGTCTCAAACAAACTCACAGCTTAAATGATCTACAGTATATATAATATCTGTGTGCAGCAATTCATATGTAATTATATGCGATCTATACTGACAGCACTTCTAAGCCCTGAGCTGTCTCCTTTGCATTTCCTTTGGATTGTTATATATGCAACTCAAATTAACAAAGGATGTAGTTGGGGGGGTCTTTGTTTTGCAGATGTTTAGCAGCACCCCTGGCCTCCACACACTAGATGCCTTCCAGTTGTATCAACAAAAATGTCTCCAAACGTAGCATAAAGTATATCCTGCTCTGATGGGGCAACATATTTCCCCACTTAACAAAAAACCTTTCATTATATGCCCTGAGTCAAAGCTACAGTTCCCTCATTTTTCCCCATGGCAGTTCATGACACCACCATCTACCCAGTTGTTTAACCCAAAATGTTAGGAGGGTTTTTTTTTTAGTCTCTTTATCCTTCACATTCAACCCACCGTGTGAATGTTGCTTCCCCTATAACATGAAAAACCCAGATAAAGTCCAAAGTCATGAGAGCACTGAGGTTACAGGAACCTAGGTATCCTAACCTCTAAGGAAATAAGGAGCAGCCAGGAAGTGGAACCCAAGCACTGGCTGACGGTAGGAGAAGGTCGAGGGAAGCCGCACTTGGCACCGTTAAAGGGGTTGTAAAGAGTTCCGACGAAAATGTTTTTAATACATTGGTGAGGCCAGCGTCAGCTAGCCTGAGAGTGCAGATTCAGAGGGGGCCAGAGACAAACAAGGTCTCTGTCCCTGGCAGGTCCCTCCCTACTTGGCACACCCCATTCACCAGAAAGATAGGCAGCACTGCAGGAAGGTGCAGGGGCCACTTCTGAGACATAGGCCCAGAGAGGCACGGGAACGGCATTCTGGGAAAAGCATGACCCAGCCAGATAGTTTTGCCATATAGAAGGCAAGATTTTAGCCCCTGGTAGAAGAGCAGCAAATCCTGTCACTTACAGAGCCAGAATATGAAAGATTCTGTCTAGAAGAGGACAAACTGAATTAATACCTTTTACCCCCAAAGAAGAGGCATGGAAGGGGGGAAACCCTCAAAACTGTCAAACTAGAACTCTAGATTTATAAAAATTATCCTTCAAAGATGAAAGACAAGTCAGACGGTACACACCTGCACCTGCAACTCCAGCTACCAGAGAGGTAGAGGTGAGAGGACCACAAATTTGGGGTCAGAGGAGACAACAAAGTAAGACTTCATCTCAAAAATGTTAAATGAATTAAAAAATGAAGGCCAAACTAAGACTGTCTGAGACAAACAAAAGTTGAGGGAGCCCATTGCTACTAGACCTGCTCTACAAGAAATGCTAAAATAATTCTTTCAAGGTGAGAAGAAAAGATAGTAGACCATAACTCCAAGCTATAAGGAGAAATGAAAACACTGTATAAACAGTGTAACCATGGAAGTAGTGGGCATGTTGACGCACACCCGTACTCTCAGCTATTTGGCAGGCTGAGCTGAGGCAGGCGGACGGCAAGTTTGGGGACAGTCTGAACTACTTAGTGAGACTCTGTCTCAAAATAAAATTTTAAAAAAGAGGAGAAGGGAGGATGAGTATGTGCTCAGTGGTAGGCCACTTGCCTAGCATGGGTTTGATCCCCCAGCACCACACACACACACACACACACACACACACACACACACACTAGTAACCATGTAAGTGAATATAAAACCAGAATCATTGTATTTGGTCTATAAATATTTTTTTCCATATGATTTAAAAGAAAAATGCATAAAACAGTAATTATAAATCTGCTAATAAGCACATAATGTGAAAAGAGGTAACAATGGCACCATAAAAGGAGAGGAACAGCTTAATGGGAGCAGACTCTTTTTTTTTTTGGTTTTGGTTTTTTTCTGGTACTGGGAATCAAACTCACGACCTTGTGCTTGCCAGGCAGGCGCTGTGCTGCTGAGCTAAATCCCCAGCCCTCAGGGAGTAGACTCTTGTACACTATTGAAGCTAAACTGACACTAATTCAGATTTGTTCAAAATAATAAATAAAGTTTGAATATTGTAATCCCCAGAGGAATCAATAAGAAATTAACTGAAAGTTATAGAGAAAAGAAAATGAGAAAGGGGGATCTAAGCAGTGCACTGTAAGAAATGAGCTATATAGGAATGAAAACAAGAATGAAGAGTTTGAGGAACCAAAAAATGTGAAATACAGAAAACAGACATCAATGTCAGAGTTTCAGTTTTTCACCAGTAATTTCCTTACATGTCAGTAGAGTGAGCTCTGATCACAACAGAATGAAGCTATGAGCCAATAACAAAAGGAAGAATTTGAAGGCTCCCAATCATGTGGAAATTAAATACATTATTAAATAATGGGCCAAAGAAAAGGCAGACTAGAAAAAATTTTGAAATGAGCAGAAATGAAAATACAAAATACCCAAGATGAGATGTACCAAAGCAGAGCTAGGAGGGAAATTTTTTTAGTGGTAAATACATTAAAAAGAAGACAGGGCCAGGGATATAGCTCAGTAGCATAATCGTCTGCCTGGCAAGTGCAAGATTCTGAATTCAATTCCCGGTACCAAAAAAAAAAAAAAAAAAAAGAAGACAGACCCTGCATCAGTAATCTAACTTTACACCTATGGCACTAGAAAAGGAACAAACTATGACTCCAGGGAGGAGAAGGATAGATTAAGATTAGAACAGAGATAGGTGAAATAGAAGATAGAAAAACACTAGGGAGAATCAGTGAAATAAAAAATTGGTTCTTTGAAAAAAAATCTAAATGAGCAAATCTTTAGCTAGACTAAGTAAAAAAGACCTAAATGTCTAAAATCAGAACAGTGGTCAGAGACATTACTATCAGTGCTCTATAAATTTAAAGAATAATATACCGACAATTATATATACAATGTGTAAACTACATCACAATAAAGTAAACATTTAACTCCCTCGTCCCAAACTTTCTGTAGCTTAAAATTTTTTAAATTTTTATTTTTATTAATATATGTTTGTAGTACATAATGATTGCATTCATTGTGGGGAGTTAGAATTTTATTTATCTGGGGGGTGAGGATTATCTGGCAGTAACTTAGAATTATCTGGGGAGTTTAAAAAATACTCATGCTTGGGGACCTTTGTAAAATCCTTCAGGTGATTTTAAAGTGCAGCTGCAGTTATGGTAGGAGCCACTGATTTAAATGAATTTAAATTACTTGCCATGGTAAGAGAACAATGTAACATTTGCCAAGCAGTATGCTGTGTGGTCTTTTTCCTCTGTAAGAAAGTATAATTACCCGAATTATAGAATTCAGGTCTTCAATGATGGTCCTATTGATGAGAATTGCATCAGGGTACTGCAGAATTTGCTGGAAATTCTCCAGCTCTACTTGTCCTTGTTTGAGAAGAATTTGTATCGTCAAATTCAGCTGGTGTTTTGCTTTGTCTTCCTGTAATCTAAATTGAAAAACACTTCAGAGCAAGTAATTGTAATACATTTATACTTCAAATTTTACCTATTATCTGAGCATATAAAATTCAATGAGTTTGAGGAGGATGCCCTAGACCTTAGTGTAAAGAGTATTTCCCCGATGGTGAGTATTCTGAGGCCCTTCCAATATTTCTTCCTTCTGACCTGGAATTACAACTGGATTGTCCAGAGAATAGCATGGACAGAAATACATTCATAAAATGTCACTTAGGATGAAGAAAATATTGTACCCTTTTGATTCTTATTACAAATGAGGAAAACAGAGAGGCTGCCAAATATAAAGACTTAGAAGTTCTGACCTAATTTATTGATTCCTGATACTATATTAATAATAGTTCATTTCTATGCTACTTATCAAATCTATGTCTGGAAAACTCATATTCCTGCCTGCAGTCTGGATTGGAAAGTGAAGAACAATAACAAAATGGGGAGCACTTATTCACATGGCTATTTCAGGGCCTTTTGAAGCAAGGATTTGAAAAGAGGATCCACATCTCTGTAAGGAAGGACACGCTGCCCTAAAGAGACACATGTCGCTGGGAGGTGTCTGCATGGAAACTGCTTGGCCACCTGGCTGATTTTCCACGCAGCCTATAAGAGCCTGAGCCTCAGAGTACTTACTGCAGAGACAGGTCCTTTGTATTTTTTGGTGGAAGCGGCAGTTTTAAGAAACACTAAGCTTTTTCTAAAACTTGCTTCTTTGTATTAAGAGCAATGGGACGCGTGGCAAGCTCCCTCCTGAAACAAGTGTTACACAACAAAAGGTACTTTTCAGAATAGCCATTTCCAACAGAGGGCCGGACGGACCCAGCTGTGTGCCAGCTGTGTGCCAGCTGTGTGCCAGGTGACCAAGAGCGGCTCTCCCTGTGAGGACACAGCCTGCCTGGGAACCTGCCTAGGGAGAATCCGTGAAATAAAAGTAAAGTAAACGTGATTTTACTTTTTAGAATGTATTTCTAGAACTCTTGATGATTGTTATTTTTAATCACGAGGCAAGTACACCCGCATGGAAGTTTCCACTTACAGGATGAGTTCGTGGAACACTTTCTCGATCTCCTGTTGCACTTTCTCATCATCCTCAACTCTCTTCCGGAGAAAAGCCGTCATCTCCACTAAGCCAGTCGCTTTCTGCTTCACCTGAAGAAACCCAACCAGAAACATCTCAGCACAAGAGGAACTTCCGCTTTGGAAAGCAGACGTCTTTAGCTTTTTGTGCTACAAAACCTTACCAAGACTGTCTTCCTAAGATTTAATAAAATTTAAATCCCTGCCATTATGTAATAGCAAGTGTGTAAACTTTCATGGCACATTCATCCCATTAAAAATATGAAGAGTATCAAATGGCTTCTTGCTGAAAATCAACTATGCCTGCAACTAGTATCTTTTGTATTTTATTTTGAAATTTGTTCCCATCAACTTGCATACAATTATAAGTTCATAGATATGTGTACAAAAAATGTGTCAGCCTGAGGCATGTGGCACCAGGGTTAGGGCATTTGTGAAAGGGAGGGGCAAGTGGTCAGGGAGCAGAAAGAGAAGAGATTCTCTTCCCAATAAGCCTGTTTTCAACTTGTTACCCATTGCTACACTATTTTCTATTTCAGCGAAACTATAAGGTTGATTCTGATGAGCTAAATAGAATTTAAATCCATGCAGACTGAGATCATCTATGAGAAAGAAAGTTGTCTCATCTTGAAGAGAAATAGGCTGTGAACCCTAAATAAATTTTAACATTGTAGTAGTCTGTTATAAAAGTGAAATAAATGGATAAAGTTAATTTTATTACTATATTTTATTGAATATAATACATCCAGAATGTTACTTGTCAACCTACAATCAACACAAGAAATATTAGTGAGGCATTTTCCATTCCTTTTCTTATACTAAATCTTCTAAATCTGTGTGCCTTTTCCATTTACAGCACATCTCACTTAGGACTGACCACATCTGTTTCAAATGCACAATGACCACATGTCTCTATCGGCCTCTGCGATGGACGGTGTGGGTGCACAAGCACAGGCCTGCACTTTCATAGCACCAAAACTAATGCTTTATTCTGTTATTTGATTATTGACATTACTCACTACCTTAGCACAAAAACCTAAACAGTTATGATACACTGAACAGTGTAACTATATATTTGACATGAGTACACAAACAATAAAATAAAATTTTAGAAGATGACATTATATACTTTGTATTCATTTTCCACTTTTGCTCGTCTAGTTGTGCAGAAGTGATCCCAGACGGAGGGGTCCAAGCCTTCCGGCATGTTGTTAGCGCTGTCCAACTCTTCCATGGCTTTCATTAACTGGGCAAAGGGGTCCTTATTCAACTTGCCAGCTCCTGGCTGCTCTCCAAAAGGGACAGTACTGGCCGTATCTGCTTGTGTTTTCTGTTTCTGCATTCTGGTATTATCAAGAAAATCCCATTAACACATCATATTCTTAAAAATATCAGTGTTAGATAACAAGACCCTTAAGACAGGCACGACACACTGCACGGCAATTGCCTTCGGCGCTTGGATTGGCTGGGAGGTGGATTATTCCAAGGAGAGAAACACCTACTCTGTCCTTCTACACTGTCTAAGTCCCCAGACAGGACTGTTGGCCAGACTACAGACAGCCCTAACTGTTGCCAGCACTGGCCACTTTACCTGTCTAGGAGCTTCTGTGTGTTGTAAGCAGGCAGTAAACACCCCGGATGGTGTGTGTGCGTGTGTGTGTGTGTGTGTGTGTGTGTGTGTGTGTGGGTTGTTTATTCCTTGGGTCCATCTGCACATCCTCTGCTGGTATCCTTTTTGCAGTAGGATATGCCTAGGTGTCTTTGGGATTGGAGAAGTGTTTCTTTTTTTGTCTACATTAAAAGATTGGCTTTGCTGTCGTGAGCTGCAGCTGGGAAAGAAGAAAGGGCTCTCATCATGGAGGAGCTTTTTTCTGCACGGTGAGATCAGCATTGCTACCCTGTGCAGGACAGTCAGGGAGAAGCCGTGCCCACAACCGGCTCTGGGTCTGATAGCGGTGGCGTTACGGTTTATAGCTAATTCTGCTTGACAGCAAAGCTGTGTGTTCCTCACTGCTGCATCCCAGTATGCAGAAAGTCTCACTTCTTTCTTCACAAGCAAAAGCTGTCTATGCCTTTGGGCTTTTACTCCACACTCCTTTAAAAACAAGGAAATGAAGATGCCAGGCAGAAACTAAATTCCTTAGGCTGCACGGCACTTGTCAAAGGTCAGAGAGAGTTTTATCTGGGATGCAAATTACCCTACTCCTTTGTGACAACTATAATTTCTAGATTACATTTGATTAAAAATGTGCATTCATAATGTTAGAAATCAGCACAATATAATTCTGATACTACTTTCAGTAAAAAATTCTTTTTTTTTTTTTTTTTTTTTTTTTTTTTTTCCAGTACCGGGAATCAAACTCACGACCTTGTGCTTGCCAGGCAGGTGCTGTGCCGCTGAGCTAAACCCCAGCCCCTAAGAAATTCCTTTTAGAAAGTATTTCTAGAACTCTTGATGATTGTTATTTTCCAACATTTATACTGGCATTTTTCTTTTTTTTTTTTTTTTTTTTGGTTTTTCTCCGGTACCGGGAACCGAACTCACGACCTTGCGCTTGCCAGGCAGGTGCTTTGCCG
The DNA here is from genome assembly GCF_000276665.1 of Chinchilla lanigera. Classification (NCBI taxonomy): domain Eukaryota; kingdom Metazoa; phylum Chordata; class Mammalia; order Rodentia; family Chinchillidae; genus Chinchilla; species Chinchilla lanigera. Next base: position 6,503,472 of record NW_004955485.1, on the reverse strand, counting down.
CTGAGCTAAATCCCCAGCCCCGCTGAGCTACATCCCCAGCCCCATATACTGGCATTTTTCAAACTGAATTGAGCACAGTGATGTGAGCTACTCTAAGGAAAAGCAATTTATGTTCAAGTAAGTCTGGAAAACACTGCTAACTCTGTTTCTTGTACTCGGTGATCTAAAGGCCAAAAACAAGTTCCAAAAGGCCCTGTCTTACCCAATACCCAAAGTTAAAGCAGGAAAATCTTATTTAGCTCACAGTTTGTAGAGGTTTCGGTCCATAATCAGCTGGCTCTGAGGCAGGGTGACACACGACAGTCATGGTACCCACAAGTCAGCAAAAGCAACAAGGGAAAGACAAGACTCTTCCTATCCCTTACGTTGTATGCAGGCTGCCTGCCCTAGAGCAGGTGTAGCACTCACACCCTTAATCCTAGCCAGAACTATGCCAAACCAGTCAGTGGACTGATTTACTGATCATACACCCTTAATCCTAGCATCACACACTCTAGATTCTGCCATCTCTGAAAAAGCCCCATGGCCACATGAAGCTTTAGGGGGACCTGTAGACACAAACCATAACAGTAATGCTATTTAACTTTTTTTAAACCAGTATTTCCCCAAACTTACTGTGTCTTGGAAATCTATGACACATAAAACTGACTCATGCCTCAGGGACTCATTCATTAGAACACTTTTTGGGAAAAATTTTACACATCTGTATGCCATCTATGATTTAAGAGGAACTCCTGTTTCATAAGTAGAAATAATAATAGCACTATGCTAGATCCTCAAACATTTTTTTGTTTGTTTGTTCGTTTTTTGTTTTTCTTCTGGTACCAGGAATCGAACTCACGACCTTGTGCTTGCCAGGCAGGCGCTTTGCCGCTGAGCTAAATCCCTAGCCACCCCCCAGACATTTTTAAGTAATGATATAGTTACATTTCATACTCTACCTTAAGATATAGACAGTATAAAAATACTGTCTTTTAAAAGTACTGAATTATGATCAAGACAAACACCTCCACCTAAAAGATGTCACACATCAATTTTTACCTAATTGGGAGGAAAGTGAGACTTTATTTTTCATTTAAAGACTCTTTTCTTAGAGCATAATAGCCAAGTAAAAACAAACCTTGGTCGGCGTTTAAAAAGTTTATAGAGTATATCCACTTGTTGACTTGGAATTTCAGAAAATTCCTTTTTGAAGCTTCGATCCAGAACCTAAGGACAAATACATCAATGCCAGGATTGCAACTTTGCTCAGAAACAATACTCCTCAAGACAGGGCTGTACCACTTTAATTTAAGAAAAAAACATGAAAACTCCATTTATTAAATTGTTAGAGGTTGACCATTCATGGTGCAAAGACTTCTCAAAGATGTATTTTGAATAGCAAACACCTTAGTGTATCAAAAACATTATTCTATATAAGGTCTTGAAAATCATCCAGAAGTTTCTCCAAATAGTATTTACTCACAAAAAAATGCAAGTTAGTCTGTTCTTTTCCATTCTACTCCATTCCATTAAATTCCATTGCTCCCTACCCCTCAATTTCTGTCTTCATTATGGGATTCTGTCCTATAATCTTCTCCATCACAAACCTGCTGGCCGTACTTACTAAACTGATTTCACGACCATGGATTTTTCAGAAACATACAGTGGCATAGAATGACACCAACTCATAACTGAGAACCGTGGCCGGAAAGACATCTATGAGAAAATTAAGTTATATCCCACTCAACCCTCCCCCCAGTCCTGAGAGCAGCAACTCGATTGCATTGTCCAGTTGGTGGGACCACGACTCACTTTGTCTTCTGCCAATAGGTTGTCATAGTTCTCCTTGTATATATCGAGGTCTTCTTTAGATTTCTGGATTGCTTTTGAAGTCTGGTTCTATAATAATAGCAGGAAAAATGAACTGGAACTGGAGATTTTTAGGACAAACAAAAATAGGGGATTTTAAGATGAAGGAGTTTCCTGGTACAGGATAAATGGAGTAGCCATTACAGATATCAGAAGGAAGCACATTGGAGACTTGGGAAGGACAGGCATCTGACCAGGTAAGGGCAGCCAGCTCTGTGTGTGTGTGTCTGTGTCTAAGAGTACTCTGCACTCGTGCCAGGAGGTGTGGATGAGGAAAGCGTGGGCTTGGGAGTTGCATGGGCCTACCTGCGTTCGCAGGAACTGGAAGTACATATGGACGGGGGCTGCACCACAGACGAAAACCACTGTGACTCAGCCTCTGCAGCAACCAGCTGGGCAGCTGAACCACAGCGTTGGCATAACCGCCCATAAACTGTCTAGAGTTGGGCAGTCATTGCTTCTCTAAGTTTTGTCCCCCTTTCCAACTTAGGACTATCAAGGTCAACTATGTTCTCCAAAGCAGAAAGTTACCTGCTTCTAACTGGTTTGCCCATACCGACTGATTCCTTTCAGAGGGTTATCTCCTTCTCACTGCAAAGCTTGCCATCCCCCTGCCTGCCGGTGATGGTGGCTGCTTCCCACACCCGGCCAGGCTCTGAATAAACAGCCTCTGCATATTCTCTTTTCCCGCTGCTCCAGGTTCTGCTCTACGACCTAGTGGGTGACTTTGGTGTGTTACCCGGTCTGTCTGAGGTGGGATTCTCATCTGTGAGAGAAGTCTAGTACACCTGTCTGGGTTGTTATGAGGAGGGGTGTACCTAGAAGTTCTTTGCCTGTGCTGTTGAATAGACTCAGAAAAAAGTAAGTAGTTATGTCATTTATGATACTTTAAGTCATGCATTAATAAATGTCCCTTATTGATAAATAAAAGTAGCAAAAGCTGACATATGTTAAAAGCTTACATATGTTGTTATATAAGTTTTAATGAACTATACCTATTAATGTTTGTATTTAGATAGTTTTTTAGAATATGACGGTTTTTCATTCTATAAGCTAACCTATTGCTTCCATGTTTAGTAAAACTTAGGAGTTTCAAATGGTCCAGAAAAAACAATATTCCCTAAAGAATGCCATGGGAGCAGCTCCAGAGATTATGTACGTTGTGCAGGATCCTACCCACAGTCAGTCACTAGTTAAAAGCTGATGCTTTCTGCCGGGTAACTAGGAGGCTTCATTTTATAAACCACAAGTCTTAGGAAAGCTACAGTTTCACATTTGATTTGTTTTGTGGTACTAGTGACTGAGCCTAGGGAGGGCTGAGAGACACTTCCAGCCCTTTTTAAAAATTTGATTTTGAAGCAGGGTTTTGCTGTTGCCTGGGCTGTGCTTGAACTTGTGATCCTTCTGTCTCAGCTTCCCTAGCAGCTAGGATTACAGGCATATACCATCGCACCTGGCTATGCAGTTCTGTGGGCTAATGATTGCAGATGCAGAATCACATAACTTTGTTACTAGCTGGGGATGGGTATTTCCTGGCCCTGGAGCAAAGTCACAGAGAGGGAGCCAAGGGAGGTCCACGGTTGCATAGGAATGGCAGAAGGAAGGAGGGATCCGACTGCAGGAGCTCTTGTTAATGCAAACACAGATGCAGGAAAACCCTAGGAATCGGACGTCAGGCACTACACTTACTTTCTCCTCCTGCTTCTTTGAAAGATAGTTGTTCAGAAACATTTCTCTGGAGTTTAATTCTTCATCCAATAGTAAAGAAAAAACAAGGTTATTTATCTTCAATTCTTCCTGTAGAAATATGAAAGGAGGGGTGATTAATACTCCTACCTGAGAAACAATTTCTATCTATGATCATAGACTTGGTTCTAATCAGATAAGTTTATGATGTACAAATAAGATGTGATGGCACATATCCAGATGTCCCCCAAAGCCTCATGCACTGATAGGCGGGGCTTTTGGGAGGTGGCTGTGTCAAGCATGTGTGATACTGGGATTAAGTGTTGCGTGATAAGTAAATTAGTCTAGTGATGGATTTAGCATAGCTCTGGGTATCAGTAATGGAATCCCCACCCCGGGTGTGGGTGGCACCACCCAAAAGGTTTAGCCACCCAAAAGACTGGATGGGCTAAAAGGGAAAGGGAGGCTTGCTGCCTCCTGCCTGCTCTGCCATGGACTGTTTGTCCTCTGCAATGCCCCTCTGCCGTGCCACCCTGCCTTGGAGCCAATGAACTATGGGCCAACACCCCTACAAACTGTGAGCCAAAAATAAACCTTTCCTCCTTTAACTTATGGGTGTGAGGTATTTTGTCTCAACAATGAGAAAAGTAACTAAGACATAAGAGAAATCTTTTTTTTTTTTTGGAGGTGGGACTGAGAGTTCAATCCAGGGCCTCCCAAATGCTAGGCAAGCCCTCTACCATTGAGCTATGCCCCCAGCCCAAGAAAAATATATTAATGAAAAGGTGAATAGAGACTGTTGCTGTAACTATTGGGTTATTTTACCTTTTCATCATTTCATTGTAAGTTAAAGCACATATACAGAAAAGTAAATAACATGAATGTATAGTTTCATGAATTAGTATAAAGGCCAACAGCCTTGTTGTCACCACCCAGTTCAAGAAATAGAACTCTTTCTCTAGAGATGCTCCTTTCAGTTGTCCTGGATATCCACCAGAGTCTTTTTACAGTAACAACTTCCTATGTTTCTCTGTACCCATTTGCGTATACCTACCAGGCACCTGTGTATACCTATGGTGTACTTGTCCCTTAAAACCACTGTGGTCATGTCTCCTAAATCTCGCATAATCTCCATGTCTCCTATGCCTTGCTTTCCCTCCCAGCTGATTTATAGAAGCCAGTATTCTCTGATGTTTTGCCTACTCTGGGTTAAACCAACTCATAGTCATGGTGTGGCTCATCAGGCTCTTCATCCTTTGCATCGCCTAAAACTTGGCAGCTGGATCCAGAGGGCTGTTTAGGCCTAAGTTTGATCCTCTGTAGGGGATGTGCTCTTTGATCAGGGCACAGGGAATATCTGATTGTCTTTCTCTGACATGTGCAGCTGTGATGTCTATAACTCCATTGAGAATTGCACAATGAGAATAGTCTGTTTCAACTTTTCTTTTTAATTTATTAATGAAAACACTTTTATAAAAAGATGCTCTACTTCTCTACTGTCTGGTTACTTGTTGGTTCAGATCATGTAGGAAAGGCAGAATACGTACTGCATGCTTTCCTTTTATCAGTTGTAAATAGAGAATTCTTGTCACCCTCTGATGGTGACCAATTGGTATTTGCCTTTTGAAAATGTCAGATTCATGAATTTGAACAAATTCAGTGGGTTTCAACTAATCGTGATAACTGTATTATCATCGGTGAATCTTAAAAAAGTTTCTGCATTTAAAGATGGGTGGCTCCCTGGTCCTTTAGATGTAACCTCGCAGTCTGATACCTTCCTCATTATCTTGTACAAGATGTTCTAAGCTTATCTGTTTTCCTTAAATAAGAGCTTTATTGAGCTGTATTTCATATACCACACAGTTCACCATTTACAGTGTGTAATCCAGCAGGATTTTGTTATATGCAGAATTATATAATCATCACCACAATCAATTTCACAAAACTGCGGGAAAAAAAACCCATTAGCAGCCATTTCCCATCTTCCTGGCATTTCCCAGAACCTCTTCTGGCGGGAAGAGGAAGTGTGGCCAGCCAAGGGGAGGGCACAACACAGTCCCTGGGGTGGGGCGCACGGGGATCTGCACACAGGCGAGCTGTTGGCATTACCAGGAACCGTGGCAGGCCCCGGAGTCTCCCTGAAAGAACAGGTCACACAGGCAACCGTTGTTTACCTGGTTGACAACCATCTCTGCCTTCACTCTCCTTTCAAAGAGTCTTTTCAAATGTTCGTCAAAGTTCTGTGTGCTTTCCTGAATAATGTTTTGAAGTTTCTTCAATTCTGCTTCTAAGGACTGAAAGGAATGTTAACATTTAGAAATATTAAAAGCAAGTGCAGAGCTGGTGTTTGCATTTTGCCAAAAGGAAGGAACAGTGGGAAGGGAGACCTTATTGGTGTTGTGGTCCAGAGATGTCCCACTTGGATTTGTCTAAGGGACGGTACATCTGAGATTTTTGCTTTTAAAGGTTACATTGAATGCCAGTCATGGTAGCACATGCCTATAATTCCAGCACTTGGGAGGCTGAGGCAGGAGGATTGCCATGAGTTTGGGGCCAACCTAGGCTACATAGTGTATTCTAGTCCAGCCTGAACTACACAGTGGGATTCTGCCTCAAAAAAAGATTACGTTGGAAATGGGGGTTAAAAGTCACTAGCCATGGCTAATGATGCAGCCAGCAGTATACCAGTTTCTATATTTAATTTTTCTGTGGTGTTTGGGGTTGAACCTAGGGCCATCTCACTGACCTTACTCCTTTTTTTGTTGTTCATTTTGAGCCAAGATCTCACTCAGTGATGAAGTTGCCCAGGCAGTGCTTGAACTTGGGATCTTCTCTCTTATGCACCACCACATCCAGCTTTAATTTTTTATGTCAGTAAAAATTAACCCAGGGTTAGGGAACAAGGTGGAAGTAAGACATGAAACGAGACTGGCCTCGAGGAAGCAACTGCTGGAACTGGACGAGGCGGCTGTTTTTCTGTTCTCCATTCTCTACAATTTTTTTTTTTTTTTTTTTTTTTTTTTTTGAGACGGTCTCACTGTAGTTTAGGCCAGCTTTGAACTTGCTCTGTGGTCCAGACTGACCTCAAACTCACTATCCCACTGCTTCTCAAGTGGTGGGTTGACAGGTATGCACCTTCTAGTCTCTTTCATATATGCTGGGCATTTTTCAGAATAAGAATTTTTATGTGAGCTAAAAGATGCTGCAAACAGTGAATGTGGATTTTTTTTTTTTCAGTTTTGCTGTGAAGACGAAGCGGAGACATTGAGGAGTAGACCAGGAGGGAAGTGGGGCCAAGGGAACTGTTTTTGTTTTTGTTTTGTTTTCCTTTTTATTTGGAAACAAGCTCAGTCTAACTGAAAAGCCGCAAGGATACTAAGAAGAACTCTAATGTCCCCATCAGGGGAGTTTTGAAATGAGAAGTATGACGTTACAGCACGTGTCTGTGCTGGCAGGGAAGCATCCACCGAGAAGGAAGCAAGGGGGTGCAGAGAGCGCGGTGCCGGCCGCCTTTCCTCCCCTGCACTCGGTGTGTGTGTGTGGGGGGCTCGATGTCGGGGTAGGGAAGGGAGAAAATGTCTTCTAGCTGCTCCTGTCCTCCTGATGAAATAGAAAATAGGGCCAGAGTGAGTTGAGGGGTTCAAGAAGACCAAGGGAAGGTGTGACCTGAACTCCAGGATCCTGGCCCCGCATGGCCCCAGCCCACACCCGGGAGCTTGTTAGATGGGTTAGATGTGCAGTCTCGGGCCCCTTCTGTTTCCCAGATGCAGAACTAGGAAGAGCCTGGAATCTGAGTGTGCGTGTGGAAGAGGCTCCCCGGGCTGTGAGGATTCGCGGCCCTTGTGAGAGCGCTGTGCGAGGTGAAAGCAGGATGGCAAGAACCCAGTCGAGATCAAAGGCAAGGATTGAGGCCGAGGGCAGGACAGGAGTGTTTTTTCCTCACCCACTGCCTGAGCGCAGGTGCAGAAGAGACAGCGTACACGGAATACAATCGAGGCCGGGGCCCCAGGAGGAGTGTGAGGGAAATGAGGGTGCCGGTGGGAAACCTTTTTACAACACAAAGGCCTGGGGTGAATGCCCTTGGATGGTCCCCACCCTTTTCTTCCTTAGGCATCTGGGCTTCCTAACTGCTTAAAAATCTGTACTTCTTCCTGGAGCGCTTGTTTTGGCTTGTAGGTGAGCACTATCTCAGGCAAGGGAAAGCTGCAGTGAATAAAAACGTGAATGATTAAGGACAGGCTCAAAGAAGTTGGTCATGAGTTACGGGCACCATAAAGCTGGCAGGCCATTCTGCCTCAAATGATGGCGTGATTTTCCTTCCTTTGTGGAAGAATAAATAAATATTGTTTGCTTGGCTACACGCCTTCACCTTTCACATAGGCAATTTCATGCAAGAACGTTTCTCTGTGATGGAAGAAGATTAAAAAATAGCAGAACTGCATTGCAAAAACCTCAAGAGCTGTAAAGCATGTGCTTCCGGATGGCATCTTTCTTTCCTGGGATCCTTTCTTACGGTACAGCACAGATCAATTGTTACCGACCTCAAATATCTGTAGACGAGACAGAGCCATGCCTGCAGTGATTTGCACATGCTATTACATAGATAGTTGAGTTGGGCAGAAATGAATATTCAGTCAGAGAGGGACTGGGCTCTTGAGGGAGTCAGTGAAGAAGATGAAGATATCAAAGTTGTGTCTAGAGGCGAATCTGGTGAGGACCAGGCCTCAAGATGGAGACCCAGAGCCAGGCCTACAAGCCTCCCTACCGAGAAACAATAGCTTGAGGTCGTGTGCGACTAGTGCCACCTGGTCCCATGAACCCAGATAGGCATTGGGTGCATAGGTGGGTGACCAGAACGTCTGGACCCATGCTCCCATCCCTTTCCAGGGATGTCATTTTTCCTTCTCTATTTGAAGGTAGATATAAGCTAAGGTTCAGGATGCCTACCACATACCCTTGCTACATGCCTCACTTCCCTATTGGGCCAATATTAGCTACGTGAATACACTTGTAATCCTACTGGTTGATTATAGTTTGACCCACATTGTATCCATGTTGTGATTGGGCTGCATTAAATATCCTTTGAGAATGAGCTTGTGCACCAACACACTTCCGGGACCTCCTGTCTCTCAAGAGCTTCCTCTCAGCAAACCTTCCCTGCTCGTAATCTCTTTTTCCTCCAAATTCATTCTCTGACATTCAGGAGTCATGACCGCCACACATCTGACATCTAACAGGCCGCGAGCTACTTTTCTCTGTCACAGGATAATACGACAGGTGCTCATTAGACATCTGAAGAATGAATGGCTGTGGTGGAAATGTTGAAATCAATAACAACTTTTTAGAAAATGCTTGCTATATGCCCTTTCATTTTAAATTGTTGTAGCTCTTTAAATTTATCTCCCTTACCTCTCTAAATTCTCTTGAGAATTTAAGTTTAAACATTATCTTAAACTATTACAGACATCGAGGAAAGTTACAAAAACGTTTAAAAATATATTGAAATAAAACCCCGGCTGTGACGAGCCATCAGTGTTTGCTCTTTGACCTTTCTGTACTTGTCTCTTTCTTCATTTAGCTCCTTGACTTTTTTCTCATATTCTCTGAATTGTTTCCTTTCCTCTTCTGTCCACACAGCGTCGGGCTTTGCCATGAAAGCTGGTTGCGGAATGACCTGAAGACAGAAGGAAAGGTTGACCTCGAGCTCAAGCACAGATGCACGGTATGATAAACGCTCAAGGTACGATCCCAGTTTAAACACCAGAAGCACTCCCTGAGGCCTCAGCTCCTCGAACTGGCAAGGACAATAACGTGGCACGGTGACTCAGGTCTGTGGATCTCAGGGAGGGCGGGTAGCCAGGGATGCACCCTGATGCTCGAATGACAGAGTCGGCTGTGTGTTGGCGTCTTTATATCCAGAACTATACCAACGCCCCAGGGACAGCTGTGCCAAGGGTCAGAGACAACCTTTGCTGGTGCCTCTGGACAACGACAGACAAAGCCGCAGCCCTGCCTCTGGGAAAAAACGGAACCCTCTGTGGCTGCCCGCACTGGCTTGTTTGCTTTAGGTGAGAATGGGAGGTACATATTATTCTCTTTTTTTTTTAAATTTTTATTTTAAAGAGAAAAAGGATAAACAAACAATGAAACAGAGTTTCAAAACAGGTTAGCAGGAGTTACATATCGTCTTCGTAGTGGTTAATCAGAGTACGAGATATAGGCATGATATCCTGGCTAAACAGTAGTAGCACAAAACATTCTTTTCAAGGAACTAAGAGAAGCTAGCTGTAGAACTCTTTTAACTATCTTGTGTATACACATATGTATTTTTTTCTTTTTCCCTTTCTGATTTGCCTACTGGGCTATGCTTCTAAGGTGTCCGAAGTTTCTCTAATACTTGCTGCAATAGAATTTCTAAAACTAACGTTCCTAGAGGAAAAGGTGGCAAACTTGCACGCCGGTCCCCCCAGCACCCCGCTCACCGGCTGGCGGAAAGCTCACCATTCTCAGGATGTCCTCCTTCTTGACCTCCAGCACACCGCCCATCATGTCCATCAGGCCTCGGCGTCTGGCACCTGAGCCCTGGAGAGAGCCAGGAGCAGAGAGGGCAGCTGAGACAGCGATCCGCACCGCGGCGGCCTCTGCCCGACGTTAGAATGAGCACGTTTAGGGTCGGGGAAGGTGGCAGCGGTGCGGAAGACAGAACAGAGGGAACTCTGGGCTGTGACAAACGTCTGGCGTGGTTTTCATGTGGAGCACGAGCATCCCTAAAGGAAAGAGGGTGCCGGGTGCAGTCTGAGCGAAACCGCGTACCCGCGCCTTAATCCACCGGCGTAGCTCGCGGATCACAATCATTTCTGCTTTGGCTCTTTGCCACGTATCAAAATGTCTTGGGGCTGTAACCTGCAAGAGAAAATGTAGGTGCCTGCTGTGTTTCTCCCAAAATTCAGACCAAACTTTCCTTCCACATAGCGAGAGGCAGCTAGGTGGCATTAAAGGGGTTAGAGGGACAGTGCAGGGTTTGCAATCGATTCTCTGATTTGGAATGAACGTGAGGTCAAAACTGAGGGGGCTGGAAAATCGGACCTTTACTTCTCTGTTAGCTCTCAAAGCTTTTCTTATCAGGGGGTTTGATTTAGGTGAAGATGGAAGGGAAGCGGGCCCACAGAGGTGTTCCCTACACTATATCGTGAAGGATGCCGCGCTTAGGAGGGCAGGAGCTTGAGGCATTCAAGGACCGGGGAGCACACCAGTGTGAGCAGGCAGAGGGAGAGCAGGCTGGTGGGAAGAGGTGAGTGGTCCATGAGCTGCCACTGCAAAGGGTTGGGCAGGGCAAGGCCACCAGGGGTTTGGCTTGCCACGAGGCCCCTTTCCTGAGCGTAGGATGGATGCTCGCCCAAAGAGAAGCAGGCTTGAGGAGTTCGCTACACACAGACAAAGTGACCACAGTGAGCCGGCCCCTAAGCCGGCCAGACTTCAGCTCTGTCCCTAGTGAGAAACCTGTGGTCCAGTACTTACTAACCTCCCTGTAGCTCACTTTCTAGTGGTTAATCAGAGTATGAGATACTCCCTGTATCTCACTTCCTAGTGAGATATGAGATATAGATATAATCAGAGTATGAGATATAGGCATGATATCCAGCTAAACAATAGTAGCACAAAACATTCCTTTCAAGGAACTAAGAGAAGCTAGCTGTAAAGCTGTTTTAACTATCTTGTGTATACATATATCGGTGGGTAGAGGAGATGTTCCCACCCACCCTACAAGGTTGTATCATTATAAATGTATCCCAGTCTATCTATGGCGCTTTGAATGGTGCCTAGAATCTCACAGGAGCTATAAAAATATTTGCTCTTGCTTCTCAATATCACTATTAGCTTTTGTCCCAAAATAATTAAGTTGGTTGCATGTGAACAAGAGTTTTCCTTTGGGTATTCTCTAGCATTTCTTTTTACTTTTAATAAATGAAATACAGTCATATTTTGTTTCTTTAAGCATCTATTATTATTATTATTATTATTATTTATTGCTGCTGCCTGTGTGCTACTACTTTAAGAAGTGAAGGGGCTGCCCAGCAAGCCTCCTTTCCTTGGGATCTGTCCTGTGCGATGACCTAGGTCAGTGCTGGTGAACCTAGGGCATGCACGCCACAGCCATCTGTTTGTTACTGAAAACGTTAAAGATCTGCCATCACTGACCTAGGTAGTTACTGGAACTCCGTCAGCCTCATTCCTATAGTGTGATGCACCCCGGGTACAGGCCCTGGATATACTGGGCCAAGGAGCCTTTTCCCGGGCAAACTCGGAAGTGGGACTAAGCACTTCTAATGCAAACCAGCCGCTCTCTTGAGTGGAAGAGACAGGAAGTAGAAATTACTAGAGAAAGCTAAAATCGCAGAGAAGTGAGCTCAGAGCTGAAGGAAGAGGGCTTCTAACTCCTCTCAGGGAGCCAGTCTTGGGATCCTGCTTCTTCTCAGGCTTAATGTCCAAACATCCCCTGACTTTGTGGGATTTGGGGGAAAAAATCCTCACCACTACTGGGGTTATGCCACCTGTTTCTGTAACCTGTTCCCGAGAGTAGCACCCGATATAGTCATCCCCACAGTGTACACAAAAAGAAGTGTGGGAAATCCCGGAGAGAGGAGGAGCTAACCAGGCTGGCCGTACCTCAGAATTGTCTACTATAAGGGTATTTTCTGGCTTCTCGCAGTCTTCAAATTCTGGTTGCCAGATGTTTTCTCCCAACTCCAGATCTGAAATAATTTCTTTAATTCTGACATTTTTTTCCTTCACTCTTGAAAGTTCAAACTCTTTTTGTTTATATGCAGCATCAAACTCATTATTGAAAGCAGTTTTTACTTTGAAAATGATATCCTGAAACATCAATAGGTTACCTAAAACACATGTTTCTACCGGCAACCTGATCCCTCTGCTACACTTTTCTTTCAGGATCAGTCTAGGAATTATCTTCTAAGGAGAAGATCTAATCACCCTGGAACAATGTTTATATTCAGCTACTTTGTGTGTTGACGATCTACAGTGGCATCCGGCTGTGGTAGGACTCGGGCCACAGTGCACCTGTTATACCAGACCCCACTTCTGAAATTAAATTGTAATTCAGCCTACAAGTGTGACTGTGAATGTGGGCGTGGGTGCTGGGTATTTGTGGGCTCACTGGGCAGTTTGCTCTATTTTTATGTATGGTCTAAAAAATCCATTATAAATATTATAAAGCAATAAACAAGGTTGAAGTTGGGAAGCAACTTCTCTTGCAACCTTGCTGGGGGAGACATGGAGAGGAAGAGAGGGCTGGGAGGACCTTGCAGAGAAGCATCACCATACACAGCATCCTTCCTGTGTGGTGTCATCCCGAGGTAGCCAGCTGGATGGGCCAACTCCTAAGGTGACAGTTAGTTCACGCGGATTGCCTCCTACTCTTTCTAATGGCTCAACTCAAAGTTGCTTTCACATCACCATCAGAGTTCAGTCTATGTACATTAGGCTGGAGAAATGATCTTAACATCTAGCACCAGAATCTCTCTTGGGCTGAAATTACCTCCTTGTAGGAAAGCATCTTAATAAAGCAGCAGGAAACTGAGCCCCTGGAGCATGGGTCAGCAGAAGCTAAGCAACAAAAGATAACTAAACAGTTAACCAAAATTTCAAGGGCTGGAGGAGGAGAAGAAGGGGTCAGGACGGGAAGCCAGAGCTGAGGAACACAGCAGGAAGCTAGAACTCAAATTGCAGACATGGCTGAAGGACTTACAGAAATAACTAGTCTTAAATTTCAAACGGTGTACAGTCTCCATCATGGCATTTTTGAAACCCTTTGGTAGGGTCTTCTACATATACAGATGTGTTCTGTGACCAACTTGTTTGGTGGACAGTAAAGAGTAGGAGCTTAGAGCCAGAGGGACCTCACACTTTGGTCCAGAACCCGAAAATTTACAGAAACTTTAAGAGAGGAAATTTCTCTGGGTTAAGCAGATAGATAAGCAATAACATCTTGACCTCACAAGAGGTCCAGTGATGCCTGGGTTACTCAGCACATACAAGTGAAAAGTTTCTTTGAGCGGACCAAAGATCTAAGCAGAGGAATGGTTTATGGTGTGAGCCAGGATAGAATGTCCTTTAGAAAACTTGCTATCACAGAACCCAGTTCCAATGGATCAAAACAACTCTTGTGCTCAAGTTCTAATGAACATGGAGTTAAACATCTGCATAGTTCTCTGTGCACTTCACAGGCATTCGGTTGGCAATAGGTTTCAGTGGGAGCTCTCGCAAGACATTTTAGGGAGGGTTTCAGAGATTATTGAGGATAAAGAAGTTCACCCACTTTCAATAATATAATTTGGTTGATTTTCTCCTCTCTGGAATGAAGTTCCAGCTGGCTTGACAACAAAGAAGCATCTACCCCGAAGTCAGTACTCAGACTACCAAGCAAGTAATTGGGCAAGTTGGTGGCTGTGACTATCTTTTCTTCATCCTCCTCTTCATCATCCTCTTCTTGGTGGTTTTTTACCAAGGTGACTGCAGACTGATCCTCTACAATTTCCTTCCGTAGCTAAATACAGAAAAAAGATGCTATGGAAGTTATGTAATAATAAGAGATTTCCAAAGGACAATTTTGGGACAACTTAAACATTTCAACAATTATCTTAAGAGTGTCTATTGTCTTGCTAGCAACACAATTCAAAGTGATGCACAGGTCCTGAAAGTGTCACAGAAGAGATTAAACCTTTGGAGACCGATAAACCATGGGCGAATCAAAATAATAAAAGGGGCCTTGATAGCACATAACATTTATATTGTTGTGTCAGGATGATACCTGCTTATAAATATTTTGAGTCTCTCCTGATATTTAAGCATATATCTTCTTTTCATATTTTACAGAGGAACTTGTCCAGTGGGTCTGGAAGGTATAGCTGAAGATTTAAGTATGCCTTTATTCTATGTTCCTAAAGAAGAGCGGCTGCAAAGTTCTAGTCAAAAAATACTACTCCAAAGGGTGAGGGTTATTTCACCCATTTGACAGAGATTGTTGTTTTACAAGAAGATCTGGGATTACTTTAGGGAAACCATAATCTTATCAAGCTACTCTTTGGTTAATTATCTTAACACACAGTCACTAGTACTAAAGGAAGATAAAAAGGGCATGTGGATAAAAAGTCTCTGAGCAGAATATGAACAAAATCCCAAATCTCATTTTTAGGAGCATATCCTCGTATTTGAGGGCAGGCCAGTGTTGTATAAGGCATAGGGTCCTTGGTTTCTTTTATAGACACAGCCTCCTATATTCATTACAATATATTCTACAAATTAGCAAGAAGTAAAAACAAATATATAATATGCATGTGTACATTAAATTGCATCATGCTTCAAATCTGTATAAGAGACCTTAAGATACATCACCTCACTTATATAAACATATACACACAAGCACGCACATTCATGCACACACAGAGAGGTATTGGAGACTGAACCCATGGCCTTCACACTGAGCTACATCCCCAGCCTGTTTTTTATTTTGAAACAGGATCTTTTTATGCTGTTAAGTTGCCCAGGCTGGGCTCAGACTTGCAATTCTCCTGACTCAGCCTCCCAGAATGCCAGGATTACAGACTCATGCCCCTGGGCCCAGCCACACACACACACACACACACACTCACACACACATCACGCATTTAAATTATACTTTAAGACACTCTGCTTCAATCTTCTTTTGCTGCAACACTCTCTTCAGCTCCTTCAGCTCTGCTGCTGTGCGCGCCTTCATGGGGAAGTTCTCAACCACACAGGGGATGTGAAAGCACTTCGGGAAAAGAGCAAGACGAAACACTTACTCAGATCAACCCATGTATTATTGTGCCAGCAACGACACTGACAATGGAAACCCTTAAAATGAAACGATGTATGCCATCATTACTGATATAAACTTGGTATAAAGTACTGTGCTTTTGGGATGGGTTTGGAGTACTTTTGTCCTCCTTCCCTGTCCCCCTACACTGGCATTGCCTGAAACATTTTTTAGATGGTTTCTACCTGGGATGTGGGATGTCACTGGCCAATAGACAGGTGCTGGGAGTTGCTAAACACCCCACAATGAATAAGACAGCCCCAAATGCGCCTCTCTTGGGAAACCCTGTGCTCAGCAACACTCAACTATGTAATGATAGGGTGACCACGGACCTTACTATCCCAGTGGGGTGGCATATCTGAGAATGAAAGAGGTGCTGTTAATAGATATAGGAATAAACTGAGACTTTTAGAGGGTCTACTCTAAATGAGGTGCTGTGTGTGTGTTTGTGGGGTGGTTGGAACATTTAATGTGTAAATAATTAAGTATTCTCAGTTCAACAGTTTGCCCAAAGACCTGGTCTTAAAGTGAAACCCAATAATCCTTGGTTCTTAGGACCCTCTCCAGAAACTGTTTTTACCTTTCACTTTGTTGGCAGGATGGTTAGGAAACTAGCTGATTGGAACACCCAGGAAGAGAAGCCACTGCATTGAGTCTTCCCGCTTTGTCAGAGAAGTCTGACATCCGTACTGGGATAAAAACAGCCCCTGGGAAAATGTGAAGGCTGGCAAAGGCAGACAACATTTTGTCATCTTCCATTCATGTGGACTGGAAGAGTGGAGTGGGCTTTTGGAGTAACAAGGATTAAGACCCGGATGCTGGGAATGTCTCAGTGGAAAGAGGAACAAGGCTACTGAGACCTAAGAATGCTGGCTGGACAGACCTGGGGCCTTAGCAGAGGAAAGAGTGAATCCAGGGAACCTGGCCATCTAGAGGGAATTCAGTCTAGCAAGAGACAAGGCGTGCTTTGAGTGCTTTGCTGTATGTGAATCCTCCTTAAAGTTGTTTCCTTTGTCTTTGTTTTATGCCAGGACTCTTAATGAAATTTCTCAGCTAAGATTCTGTACTTGAGATTCGTCTGTTACCTTAAGGGCCCGGCCCTTCACAGCCATGGAATTCCAGCATTCTTCTTTGATAAGGTTAGTCAAATATCTCTTGGCTAGGTTATGCATTTCCACGTCCTTTCTTATCTTCAAGGTCAGACGTGAAGGACAAAGATAAAATACAAACATGGCCTCTTAGAAAAAGTCATCTCATGGTAAACCCCTAACTAGTTGTAGCTGCACCCAGAACAGCAGAGCTTGAGGTGAAGGTCTGGGGCTTCAACTCCTGCCATAAGATCGAGCTGTCCACACCAATGCCTCTGAGGGTGGCGGGGGTGCTGTGAGGAAGGAAGGCTGGGTGGGGGGCTGGGTGACTGATGTGGTACTCACAGACCACGCCCACCAGAACGCCCAGGAAGAGAAGCCACCGCACTGAGTCTTCCTGCTTTGTCAGAGAAGTCTGACATTCGTATTTATATGTGAAATGCTGGATACCTAGACGCTGGTTTCTTGTCAACACATATCTGAAGAGCTCCTTTGTGACTTTTACCTAGGCCACTTAGCTATAATCCCCCTATTATTCATGACCACAATATAAAAGAATATCCCATTACTTTAGGGAGTCAGATAGCTTACCTTTTTCCACTTAGAAACACATGCATTAGGTCAGTTAGTTGTATCTGCTTCTATCACTTACTGTGTAAATAATTAAGTATTCTCAGTTTAACGGTTTGCCCAAAGACTGGTCTTAAAGTGAAACCCAGTAATCCTTGGTTCTTAGTATCCTCTCCAGAAACTGTTTTCACATTTCACTTTGTTGGCAGGATGGTTAGGAAACTAGCTAAGAACGGTATCACTCAGATTTTTAATCACCCAACAGTTTACTCCGAGTGTCACTCCAGCCGTGCGCTCGTTTAGGTACTGACTACCCTGAGTGTCACTCGGGCAGGTGTCGCTTCAACTGGTCGATGCTTGTACTGAATAAATTTAATAACATTGTCATTTTTATATTTCTTGGTATATTGTCTTATAAAATTAATGAAAAAATATGCAAAGTTTGGTCATCCTGTATTTAAATGACGGGGCTGGTAAGTGGTTAAATGCTTGCATTGTTTTAAAAATTTCTATGAATTGTATTGTCTGATCAGATGACTGTTTAAATCGCTGTTTATTTCTTCTTGCTTCTGACCCATTAAGCTAAAGGCAGATACAGCTGTGCTGGACATCAGCTGTCAGCGCTGCCAGGGCCCCGGGCCCGCTCAGCCCGCCTCTGTCCACTGCAGAGGCTCTTGGATTAGCTACTCCAGACGCGGTGCCCAGCACCGGGTCCAGATGCTCATGACCGGGCTCTGGTCTCCTCTGTGTTACTGAGGCCCTGGCTAGGGTTGGCTCATGGCCTGGTTGCTGTAGGGTCGGGATGCCTGACTGGCAGGCCCACCAGCTTCCCGGGACTGGCGTTCTGCCCCACACAAGCTGACAGCCAGCTGGGTTCACGATGCCCCCAGCACTGTTCTCCTATGGCTCCCTACCAAGCCCTGCTGTCTCCTCAAAAGCCGGAGCTCAGGAGAAATAAAGAGCATGAGGGAAACTAACACAGGCAGAGCCTTTCTCTTCACTGAGTTTTTATGTCTTCTGTTATGACTCTGTAGTGTTTAAGTGAAATAGTTCCGTACCTTTGCTACCTCTTCTTCACTTTGATTCTGAAGCCTGTCCAGTTCCTCGAGATCCAGGCAAAATTCCTGTTGGTCTAGCTTTGCGATGTCATCCACTTTTTCGTTCTCTTCCATCATACTCACGACCTGAATGTTGAAATAAGAAAGGAAGATAACAAGTCAAGAGCTAAACCCGAAATAAACGGTTTTCTTAGATGCTTTAGACAGCAATCAATGAAAAATAAACTTTCTGCTTATCTTAATGTACTACTGGATGAAGAATCAGATTATAGGGTTATGGTGGTTACTGAACTTTTAACATTTGATCTTTGAAAATTTAAACTCATTCATGTAATTAAAAGTCAACAAAAATATATTCGCTCACCTCAAGCTGATTTTAAAATTCAAATGTAAAAGTAAATATGGATTAAAAAGTCAAAAATTTTTGGAAAGAGGAAAGCAAAGGGAGAATTACTCTCAAGAGACTAAAAGCACAAAGCTATAACAATTTAAGGTTTTGGTATTAGCTCAGGAAAAGATTAATACTCAAATCCTGTATACCTGGAGTCCAGGGATTGACAGGGGAAGTGCACATCGTACAGCAAGAAGGTCTATTTGGTTAGAAAGCTTTGAAAAGATCAAGTTAGATGGAGGCCTCATATCATTTACAAAAATACATTACTGGAGTTATTAAAGGAGTA
Source organism: Chinchilla lanigera (assembly GCF_000276665.1). Classification (NCBI taxonomy): domain Eukaryota; kingdom Metazoa; phylum Chordata; class Mammalia; order Rodentia; family Chinchillidae; genus Chinchilla; species Chinchilla lanigera. Next base: position 6,484,682 of record NW_004955485.1, on the reverse strand, counting down.
GCAGAAGAAAATATGTGTGACTTTGGAAGGCTTTTTTGTTTTGTTTTTGAGACAGGGCCTTTGCTATCTTTCCCAGACTGATCTCAAACTATTGGGCTCAAGGAATCCTCCTGCCTCAGCCACCTGCATAGCCAGGACTATCCATATGCATCACTGCACCCAATGTTTGGAAGGGCTTTTAAAATCATACACAAAAAGCAAAAACTACACAAACAAAGATTAATACACCTAGCATAATTTTAGAATTGTGCACTCAAAAAGACACATTAGAGAAAGTTAAGAGACAAGACAGAAGTATTTTTGCCGGTTGAACTGTATATTTTTATAGAAAATATTTGTAGGTTAAATCAGGTAAAATAGCAATTTTATGCAGTTCAACCCCACCGTGAAGACCACTCCTGGGTTTGCCCCTTGTGCCCCTCCAGGCTGTGTTCCCTTTTTACCACTGGCCAGGCACCACGTGTGGCCGCCTTGGAAGCCACAGCACTGAGGACAGCGGGAACAGATGCCAACCTGAACGCCCACCTAGGGTGGATGAAATACTCTTCTTGTCCCAACACCAGGGGCCTTTTGAGTTTGTTACCACAGAGTAGCTAACCTTAATTATCATAAATAAATTTAAATTTAAAAGAAAAATAAAGAACTCCCACAATCTAGAAGAAAAGACAAGCAACCTAATAGCAAAACTGGCAGAGGATATGCCCAGAGAATTCTCAGGAGAGGAAATACCAACAGTCTTTATAGAGTTATGTAAAGCTGCTGAACCTGATTAGTAATCAGGAAAATAAAAACAAAGGGGTGGAAATTACCAAGCCAAATTTAACAACATTTTCTTGAACCGAAAGACAAAGTTTTCCTATTTTGAGAGCTATCCGATGTCTAACACATGATGAGGGAAAAACACCTAGGGTCATGGTAGGAAACAAGCGACACATTCAAGCGGAAAAGTTGAAGGGAGGAACTTTTTTAGGAAGATTTGGCGGGGTAAGGAAGACCAGCAGAGCGTGCGAAGGCGTCTTGGGCTGGCAATTGTGGGAAGCGGCCACACTCCTTGGTCTGGAGAGGGAGGGCTGAGAGTAGGGACTGGAGGCTGGGGCACTATGGGACAGGGCTGGAGTCACTGCCAGCGCACAAACAACGAGCAAGCGGGTTTGGGGGAGAGCCTGACTAATCTCCTGCCCTCTGATCTCCTGCACCTGCCACTCCTTGTTGCTTCCCAAGCAGAAGCCGGAAAGCAAGAAAGTCTATTGTTGCTGTCCACAAAGACCAGCCTCTGGGGGCTCAGAGCACAGGGGGAGAAGGGGCGAGTACAATTTCACAGCTACCGAAAAATATCCATCAAATGCATTGAGATGCATAACTGTGAAGCTTCCAAACATCAGAGACAGAGACAGAGACACAGAGAGACAGAGAGACGAAGAGACAGACAGAGACACAGAGACAGAGACACAGAGAGATAGAGACAGAGAGAGACAGAGAGACAGAGACAGAGACACAGAGAGAGGCAGAGACAGACAGCCTGTGAGTTTCCGGAGATAAAAATCTAGCTATCTGCAAAGAATTGGGAATCAGAAAGGCACTAGATTCTCTAAAGCAGACACTGCAAACCAGAAGACAATGGGCCACGCTTTCAAAATTCTAAGGGGAAATCACTGTATTCCTGGGCAAACCATCAAAGGGCTGTGAAAATAGGATAAAGACATTTTTCAGAAATGCACCTCCCCTGAGTACATTCTCAAGGGCAGAGCCAAACTTGCACAACTCTCCACAGCAGGCTCATTCACGATGGAAAACCTCTGAATGGCATCCCAGAAGTGCAGCTCCGTCTTAAAGGTTGCTCCCAAACAGGGGCCGCTACGGCAGTCTTGTTGAGATAGCTACCGGAAAAAGCAGGCCAAGAAAACAAAGAAAAACAGAGGGGGAAGATGATAGCATGCTTAGGAAGATTGACAAGAGAAGCTGCTAGGAAAGCGCCATATGTCAGCATAGAGAGCAAGGTGCTTAGGCTGGAGATGGAAGATGGAAAGCCCTAGAAGGGAGGCCACAAAAGCAAGAAACAAAATGAAACAAAATCACCGAGCTGGGCTTGGTGGCACATGCCTATAATCTCAGCAATTGGCAGGAGGATTGCCACAAATTAGAGGCCAGCTGGGGCTACAAAGTGAGTTGAGGACCAGCCTGAACTACATAGTAAGTCCCTATTTCAAACAAACAAACAAACAAATAAACACCAAAAACCAAAATCACTGACAGATTGACTACCTCAAGAATCTAATCATATTGAAAAGACTGCTCTACCATTTGGAGATTTTGAGTAGGTAATAGATATGTAGAAAGGTGTAATCCAAAACAAAGGCAATCACTAACTCCAAGAATAATAAAGTTGTAAAACTGACATAGGAGATTAGGGCATGGTAAAGCTGGCTGGGGAAGGAGGCATGACCTGTTAATTACAAGATCCTGGAACACATGCACAGAACTTATTACATATTACAAAGTCTGTATTTGGCAATTCTTTCCTTTGTATACACAAGAACCTGGCCTATTTTTGGCCCACTCAGTGTAGCAGGCATGTGTGTAAGATTTGTCAGTCTTTTTCTGGGTATTTCTTACTGCATTTTGCTATGGAAGGGGGAAGTATTTTTTTTATTGGGAGGGCTGGTTTTTGACATATTTTCTAGGCTTGTATAACTAGTTGACCTTAAAATGGAATCTCTTATCTATAAATAATTTCTGAGCCAGTTAATAAGTTTTTTCTAAGTGGAAAGCCTGGTGAAGAGTTTTAATGATTTCTTTTTATTGTCTGGCTATAAGAATAAGTAGCACTGGGAAGGAAGGAGTTGATATTTCTGTGATAGAGCCCGTTTGGCCTCAGCCCCGGTATTATTAGACATGGCATCACTCAGGTTTTTTGTTTTGTTTTTTTCAAAATAAGGGTGTTTGGGTGAGCTCCGGAGGAAAGGCTCTCAAGCAGCTGTCCTGGTCACTAGGTCAGCCAGTTGGCTTTTCTGTGTGGCCTCGTCTGTTTGTTTTTTTGGTGTCTTTCATAGTTTATAATTGTCATCTTGGATGGGAGGTAGACACAGGATAGGAAGTGATTTTTTTGTGATATTTAATAAGGGATTTAGCTGTTGACAGGATTTCTTTTTTTGATAGTAGTATGGGCATGTAGCACCAAGAAAGCATATTTTGAGTCAGTGTAAATATTAACCTTTTGGCCTTACTGAGCTCTAGTGTTCTGGTAAGGGCTATGAGTTGTGTCAGTTGGGCTTTGGTTTTTTTGGGGCATTAGGAGAAAAAAGCGGCAGTGAGGCAGGAGATCAGAGCAAGGCAAACTGGTTGAGCAAGTGGATGTGGCCCGTCCATCATGGAGACCCAGGATACAGAATCCAGGGTGACTATGCAAATTCCTGGACCCTGTACTGGAACTGGCTGGACCAATCAGAGAGTGCTATACTCAATTCTCCATTTATATCTGACACAAAACCAAGCAGGCCTTTGATAGGACAGTTTAAATCTGGCATAAGGCCAAGTGAGTTTCTGATAGGATAACCGTTCCAAGTGCCGTGTTCACAGGGGGAGAATCAATCTAGAACAGGAAATATAAAGGACTCCTGCCATTATCCCTGTGATTGCTGTGACCCTTTTCACCGGCCCACTCACTCTGGAGAGCATAATTCTTTTCTACCTTCAATAAATATAAGTTCTCGCGACTGTTTTTCATGGGTCTTTTCCAATTCTTTGTTCAGGATACCAAGAACCTGGAAGGAATTTCTTTGAGACCCAAGAAGCTGGGTTTAAAGAGGGACTGGTCTTTTGTTGGATAGCTAGTCTCTCTAAAAAGAGTGCCTGACATTTATAAAATGTAAATGTATAAATTTGATAAAAATAATTGTTAAAATACTATAGGAGGCAGAGTAGTTAGGAAGGACAGAGAAAAAGGCCACTGTTATGTGGAGTGTGACTTGGCAAAAACTTGACCCTGTCCAAGTACCCCAGAAACCTCAGCATATTGACAGAGAAAAAGGAGGCGTGGCTCCCCACACTGTTGAACAAGATAGAGTTCAAAACCTAATTTTAGTCTGAGAATCAAACATATTAGCGTATGAAACCCTGAGACTTACGGTTTTAGCAAGCTCCTTGATTCCGCTTTTTATCTCTTTCCTTTTCTGGGAAAACAGCCTAACCTCCTTTTCGATGGCCTGAAATGGAGCAAGCATGTCATTTAACAAAGCAAGAGAAACGACAGGGAGAGAGACGACAAAGGCTGGGATAGATGCCTAGATCGCACTTCTCCAGCAATGTAAATAAAATTCTCCCCAGGATGAATAATACGAAGTGTATGAGAAATGACACCTCTGCTGTGCCTTGCCGAAATCTATGCTGTGTAAGTGACCCCTGAAGCAACCTGCACCTCGTGCCAATTACACAGCCAACGCAAAGAAAGGAATTAAGGGGTGAAAAATTAAATGGTGAATAACGGACAAGAGAAATTGTAGTCTTTGACTGGGAACTCAGGTGCGACTACGCAATGGGCTGAATTCACACGAACCGCCACCATCCTGCTGCCTGTATCGCCCTGGTGACAGCTGAAGCCACGGCATCCCTTCCGCTCCTGCTGGACCCCGTGCTTTCAGCCAAACATCACTCAGAACGCACTCCAGAAGAGGGCCCCGCAGTGCCTTGACTCACCCGGCCACTTCTGAGGTTTCATAGCAGCCTAAGGACTGTCCCTAAAGCTCATCTATCTTAACCTAAAAGCCTGGCCTGCGTGTAGGGTGTGTGTTCGCTTGCGGGAAAGTTACACTCATCTGATAGAATGCCTGCCAGGCAGTGTCCCATCGAGTCTTCCCACTTTCCACTGGTTTCCACAGGGACTTCATCTATTTAGTGCATCAAAGGGCATTACTTCCAACCTCCCCGTGTCTGATAAATACCTCTTGGTTTTTCTGTTGTATCCAGGAAATCTCCTTCTTGCTATCAGGGACAACCAATTCCTCTCGTAATGAGTCAATGCTTAGCTTGTTCTGGCCCGTCTTAGAAGAAGACAAACATTTCTTAGATTAAAAATTCATGAAGTTCTCCTCCTCCAACCTCACTTCATATAACTGCATTGAATCCCTTTCATGTGTTGCATTTTTAAAATACCGGATATTTGCCTGCTCAAGATGCAGTATTTTGTTTCCTTCGTTCCTATGAGTCTGTCCTTATCACAGAAATAGAAAGGTTCCAAAGACCGATATACAAAGTATAGGGCCCGGGAGATAGCTCAGTGGCACAGCCCCTGCCTGGCAAGTGCAAGGTCCTGAGTTCAATTCCTAGTACAAAAAAAAAAAAAAAACACCACAAAAAACCAAAGTATACGTGAACTAGCTGCACAGCAGCCCTGGGTTTCACTGCCACATTTTGCAAGGAACTTGGAAGGTCCCTGAGGAAGCAGAAATGACTGCGCAGGCCACACCGTCCTTGCGCCACACTCCTTCCCGTGGTTGTGGACCACACGTCCCACCTGCCAAGGCCTGCACCGGCGCCTGTGCTTCGGATCTTAATCTTTCCTTCCTCCTCGAGGTCTGTCCACTTTTCCCCATCTCCCTCTGTGCCCTCCGTTTCTCCCTCCTCCTGGCTCTTCCCCCAAAGGCACCCAAACAGACTTAAATATCTTAGGAAACCTGCTCCCGACTGACCAACACATCCATGTCCACACCACGGCATTTCTACGCTCTTCTTTGCAGCCAAATGTCCCCGAGGAGTCTGGGATGTCACCCCCTGGTTCTCCTGTGACCTCCCTGGTCACCCTCTCCCTTTCCTGGGCTTTCCTCCCCTCTTCCCTGGCTCTCTAGCACCTGCTTTCTCAAGCTGGTCTCTCCTCGTCTCTTCTGACCAATCTTTCATCATGACCTTAACTAGTTTGAGGCTCCAAATTCCACTCCCATCCTTTGACTCTCCAATTAAGTCCAGTCCCCCCAACTCCCCCGCCAATGTCAAGTCTCATCAATCCAACAGGCCAAGTGACATCTCCTCTTGGTATCAAATTGGCTTTCTGAGCTCAGGGCAATGCTAATTTCAGACTCCCTTCTCTCTCCCCCAGCTGCTCCCTCCCCTGCCGTTGGCCCCATTCCATGGACACTCTGGTCTTCTACGCGGTTGTTCAAGGAAAAAGATCCAGGAGCTGTCCTTGATGCCTTGCTTTTCCTCTCCCTCCAAGTGCAGTCCATTACCGAGCTTATTAACTCATCTATCAACCCTTGAAACAGAGCGCACCACTGCCTCCCCAGCACTCTCTCCCCTACCATTGGCCACAGCCTCCGCTCTTCATCCCCCCTGACTCATCCTCCACACAGCAGCAAGTCATCATTACAAAAATACGGCCAAGGTCTTGTTAGTCCTCTGCTCAGAGCACTTCAAGAGATTCTTGCAGTGTGCAGTGAAACCCACACTTTGACCTGTTTACCCGGCTCTTCCTCATCCGGTCTCCTCCCACTTCAAGGACCTCATCCCACTGCCTTCTCCTTCACTCACTCCAACGGCCCAGGCCTTTTGTGGGTCCTCACCCGGCATGTCCAAGCTCTGCTCCCCGCCTTGAGTTCCTTGCCCTCCAGCCCCTGTCTCTCTGCATGGTGGCCCCCTTTCAATTTGGATCTCAGCTTGTGTGATTTCTCCTTGGAGATGCTGTCCAGGTAAACACTGTCCCATGAACCTATTTCCATTCACCGAATCGAACTTGTCACTGTCTAACTGTTCCTTGTCTATCTTGCTTATTATTTATCCATCTCTGCACACGGCCGACCTCCAATTAGAATGCAAAGACCACAAAAGACGCCTTTCTTGTTCAGGGCTGTATCTCTACAGGCCTACCACTTTGTAGGAAGAAAATCAATATGTATTTGTTGACAGAATGAATGAATCTTGCCCTCTAGCCAGATACTTCCTAAATCATAGGCGGTATGAAAGTATAAATGAATCACTTCCACCAAGCATCAGTACCGGTAGAAAAATTTTTTCAAGACAAGTCCAGACCTTGTACTATGGTTTAAGTTAGGTAAAATATTTGTGACTATTTGTGGAAAGGCTCAATGTTTTCATCAGGTGTAGTCTGTATTCTATTTAAAAACTATGGGATACCTGGTTAAGGAGAAATACTATTAAATAGGTATTTAAACAAAATATAAACTGAAAACTTATTTATGATTTACAACCCCCTCCCCAACCCCAAAAAGCAAGCAAACCATGTCAGAACTCAACTGGGTACTCAGATTCATATTCCAACGCTGAGGAAAGTCTCATTAAACTTAAATAATTATTCTCCTCTTCCATTCCACTGCTCAGAGACATAAATAGTTGCTGGCAATATTCAATAATTTCATTGACTAAATTTCCTCCAAGCCTCCTATATTAATAAGAAATAAAACATATAGATTACAAAGTCACAAATTTTTTAAAAATCACATTTAGCAGTGTTTCCTGATACCTAATTATCCCTACTTGAAGAAATAGGTGCACAATTCTCCACAGAGCCTTGCAGTTATTAGAACTCTACTTTCTACAGAAGAACACTTTCATGGGCTCCGGGACACAGCCTCTTTGTCTCTGTGGGGTGCGTGCCCCCACATAGTCCAGAATGCACCAGGCACTGTGCTTCTTGCACATGCACCGTCACATACCACGCTCCATCCTCACAGCCACTCTGCAGGAGGAGGGTCACTTCCATGCAGCACAGCAGGGCGCCTTGAACCTCAGACATGTCCCCACCAGGAGGGCTTGGGAGCACTCATTCTTGGCCACACTTGCGCACCTTCTGATGCAGAAGGTCAGGATGGGACCCAAGAAGATGCACTTCTAACAGACTCTCAGAAAGCTATAGTAACTTACACGGCTAAGCTACTGCTATCTATGACTTAGAGGGCTTGTCACATGCCTAAGGTCACAAGCTCATAAGTCCTGGGCCAAGGTGTCAAACCCAGCTTTGGTCTGAGTCAGATTTCAGGTCATTACTGATGCAAGTGTCCTTATTTCTATAAAGCAAGCTCCTTCTTCCTGTACCTGTTTGCTGTTGCCTGAGATGCTGTCTGCACACTGACTCTAAAGGATGTGGTAGGACTTATTAAAAAGTAAGATACAACTTTATATTTATTTAGGATTCCATGTATAAAATGGGCCTGACAATACAGTTCTCAAATGAGCCTTTCAAATAAATGGCTATCGAAATTATTACGATACAAATGCTCCACAATATTTAATGCTCCACAATATTTAACATTTTCATAAGGTTACCAAGAAAGGCCATGTTTTATTACTGCTTCAATCACAGGAGGTATTAGGAAATATTTTTTGCTGAAATTAATCACACACTGATAAGAGATATCCATCAGCAGATAAAACTAGGCAGCATTTAGAGTCCAGGCTGTCTCTTCTGCGTCATCTACATGCTTTCTACTCGCTGGACATCATCAGTATGTTTGGGTAGCACTGATATGTTTAGAATTTTAATTTTAGTCTAAGCAAACTAATCTAAACAAGTTAATATCATCTAAGCAATATCTAACTAGTGAGTAAATGTATGCATGCACACATACATACATATGCACGCACACACAGACATACATACCTACATATATACATGCATACATACCTGCATACATATGTCACTGTTATCTAATGTTCATGACAGTCCTCATTCCCTATCCTCCAGCAGATGCTGCGGAATGTAGGTCTGCTCATCCTCACATACACTGACTATCCTTTTTTATATTATGTACTTTGCAGCTTTGACATCTGGGACCTCACCGATCCTGGGAGGACCACTCCTTTCAGCATTAGGCAGGTCCTAGAGATAGTAATAACTCATCCCGGGGTGGTCTTTCAAATGCAACCAGCCTGTCCACAGGCCACATTCCAGCCACCTGGAGTTGAGGAGGCTCTCACTCCGCAGGGCCAGGTCCCAGAACCTGCTGATACTTTCCAGACCAACGCATCCTAAGCCAGCCCAATCCTTCTAAGAGAAACCATGCCTCTCACCCACACTTCCCCACGCCCCAGCCATCTGACCTGCCCTGCTGCTTCCCATGTGACCTATATAGGGTGGTGTGCTCTCTTGTCTGGGAATCTGCGAGTCTAACACCATCTTTTCAATAGCAGCTGCCTGCTGGTATATTCACCTTGCTGTGCTCAGGTAATAGTAAAAATCTAGAGCACCACATCCCAGGGGCTGCTTACTGTGCCGTACGTACTTCCATTTGAGGAAGACCAGGGCGCCGTCATCTTTCCCATTCACCAGAATGCTTTGTCCATCCAATGAAATTCTCACGGACTGAATCCCATGCCCCTGGTGGGAGTGACTCCGACACCGAGCAAACGTATCCTCAAGAATTTTAGGGACAAAGTGGAGAAGTTACAAAGGCAACTCTACACATGGTTTTTCGAACAGGTTGCATGCATGTTTGCTGGTGGCTAAATCTTCTCTATGTGCTCATAGCACTTTGAGCGCTTTGGTGTGGAAGTAACTCTGGGGAATATGCAGCACTTAAAGCCCGCCTTGAACCTCTTCACCAATGCCGGTTTGTTCTCCCACAGCTTTGTACAGCGTGCAGAGATCACTGAGTTGCAGTAGGCGATCAGACATGGAGAAGAGAACGGGGTGCCTGAGAGCTGTGGGGTCAGGGTGGGGCCTTGGGCAAGTAGAGAGGGCAAATTCAGGTGCCTTCAAGCAGGCAGGCTCCTGGTGCACAAGGCGGCTGGGTGTGATGCCAGCGGGTGATGGGCACTGTGAAGACGGACACCAACTAAACCAACCCGCCAAACAACAAGAAGGCTTGCTTTTGCCCTTAACAACCAGTACATTGCGATGTTCTTTCCATATCGTTACATAAAGATTTCCTCAGTCTGCACCATAGCTGCGTAATAGTTCATGTTTTACTGGTGTGCTGATTTTGTATCATAATAAATTTTTATTTACCTAGACTTCTGTTCACGGACATTGGGTTGATTTTGCAAATGGTGCTACCAAAAGTAGCCTCAGATATGAGGTGCTCAGTACTGGAGTGTAGGTCATAGCATCACTCACAACTCTGACACCTTGCTATTGGGGGCCACTCTGAGATGCACTGTACCTTACAGTTTATGTGAATAGCAGACAGTGTAACAGATGGCAAATCATTCACTTCATTGTTTTTATTTATTTATTTTTTTGTCTTTTTGAGACAGGGTCTTGTTATAGAGTTCAGGCTGGCCTTGACCTCACTTTGTAGCCCAGGCTGGTCTCGAACTCACAGCGACCCTCCTGCCTCAGCCTCCAGAGTGCTGGGATTACAGGTGTGCGCCACTACGCCCGGCTAAATCATTCACTTTAAAATAACCTCTAAGGGACTTGAGATTTTTCCCATATAATAGGATCACTTTTGCCCAAATATGGTTTCTTTAAGGGATGAGCAAAAGAGCTGGGATGCATCCAGCTAGGAGTCAGGTTATCTATGGACTCCGGGGAGTTCTAGGTAGGTGATAGAGTGCTCCAGGTAAGAATCATAGACCACTCTTAGGAAAGGATTCCCCACCCCTTGAGGAGAAGCAACTGCTTTCACTTTCTGCGAGGTCTGAGAACAGTGGAAATCAGAAAGATGGTGGTCGTTGAGGCGGACGGGCACTGAGTCTGCGGTGACTCAGAGCATCCACCCTTGGCACCTCCAGCCTCCCCTGAGGGACCAGGCCCCATAGGCCAGCGGGCAGGAAGTGTGCACGGCTTTGTGCCATATGCCCTCCAGAGACAGACAGAGAGAGAGAGAGAGAGAGAACTCCCAGCAATATGCCCTCCAGAGAGAGCGAGGGCTCCTAGGCTTCAGAAAGTGTCATCTGAGCAACTGGAATTCAGTGATGCTCCCTGGATGCCCAAGACACAGAAGCGGTGGAGTGAGCTGGGCTGGATCTGCTGCGCGGTGCCCTGCCCTGCACTCTATACCTGCAGATCTCCCTACCGGGCAGAATTTCTTCCATTGGGGAGTCCAACGAAAGCAGCAAATCGCCCATAAAGTGTTAGTCATTAATACCGGCCGGCAGTGATCACAAAAAGTTGAGCCGATTAGAATAAGCTCCCATTCATCATCTAAGGGCTTCTGTTCCTTATCTGAAACCAATATACACACCCCGTACCTGTTTTAGAAAAGGGATTTACCAAAGTGTGAACATCTCGGATACACAGTATTCCACACTTAGCTACTGTTATGAGCCACAGTCCGTGTGAGGACAGATGGAGCATTCCAGGCCCATAGTGTTTGCTTTGTACTTTTTGGTGTGGTTTAAGAATGCAGATGCTTCCGTGTTCCTGCCAATCAAAGAAAAGGACCATATTACAGCAAAGATCGGGTGAGCAGCCACTCGAGGTTGCAGATGTGCACGGAATGCTGGTTAAATTCAGATACATGAATGTGGTGCTTGGAAACAAGCCAGTACTGGATAGAGCAGGCAGCTGTGTGTGTACCGTGTGCTTTTTTTTTTTTTTTTTTTTTTTTTACAAATGAGGTTGTTTTTGCCAACTAAAGAAAGTCTTCTCTACATGCTCACATGCCATTCAAGATCCCAACCTACACTTCAACCTTAATTTTTACCAGTCATTTTCATACATTCTCATGTACAAGTCTAAATAATCGGTATGCTTCCTATGTGTCTGTCCCTCACTTTTCCAGAAAGCCCTTCTTTACCCCATCCCCCAGCCAGGCCCACCTGCTATCAGCAACCCCCACTGCACACACCATCTCTCTGCATCTAAATCTGACCTATTCCTCAAAGTCCAGATCCTCCACTCAACTCTTCTAGAAGCCCCCTTGCCATGAACCTTCTTTCTCCTCCTGATTTCAATGTCTAATACTGGCTACTCTGGGTGGAAAAGGCTTTGACTGAGAAATTTAGAAGGACAAGGAGGTGGGTTCTCTTGGGGCCCAAAGATAGGCATTAATGGGACACTGCATGGCCCATGGGAAGAAGGGCAGTGAGCAGAGGATCAGCCAACCAGGGTGTGCTAGACAGTGGGGAAGGGGCAGAAATGTCCTTTAATATTTTGTGCAATTCTGCTTAGGGCCAATGTGCAAAGTTCCACTGAAAGCCATCTACTCTTTGGTCCTTGGCATCTATGGAATTGACTTTTTATTGTTAGATTTTTTTTTAAGTCACTACAATAATATTTTATCACCTGTATGTTTATCTGACCAGTATGATACATTCGGCACCAATGTGGCTCAGGAGTGGGGTTGCTCGAATATATTTAATGATGGATTAACAAGTAACACTAATATATACCTTGTTCAAGAGAATTATGTTAACATAATAAGACCAATTTTCACCTGGGCTACTCTGTTACAACAGTCAAGATATCAGGCCTAACTGCACAATGCAAACTTGAATTCTAAGATAAATAATACATGCTTAAAGTTTGGCATACTTGTTCAGGAAGATGATAGCTACAGATGTACGGCACTTGGCTGCAGAACCCATATATTTGGTTACTTTGAAAGTCCAAGACTGCAGAAGACAGAGTGTGCTCTATCTCATACAGGTGCTTATAAATGAGCTCATCTCTCAGCCTCCCCCTTTCGTCGGCAAAACCTGTACAAAGTATAATATTTGGGGAAGAAAAGAGATCACTTGTACCATACTTATTTTCTATTTTAAGCCATTATGGACAATTAGGAAAACAAAAGGAAAGATTTTAAATACTTGATTAATATTGTAGAGGCTAGTTGGTGATTAAAATGATTTTAAAATTAATTAACTCCCCTAGAAACCCTTATGATAAAATATCTTTTGTAAACCATGGTCAATTAACTTAAGGAAATAGCATTAAAATAAACTTGTGATAGTATAGGGATTACTAACTAAAACAGAGAAAGACTTGGAGATTTTCTCTGATACTCTGTAATTACATACTTGGAAAATCACTACCCGGAAGCATCTGTCATCTAAAACAAGGACTGCCTATTTTCTCATACCTCTGTTGTAAAGAAAGCTTTCTTCAGAATTTTATTAGCAAAGGTGACTGCACTGTAAACTACCTGAATTTAACTGTGTATATTCAAAGCTATAAAACCAGGAACATCACAGAATTACATATAAATCTGACGTAAGTGTCAGCAGGCCCCACTTCTTTTCTCTAAAAGTGAAGGAGGTTCATGAGTGATAAGGCCTGGAGGAAAGCCCACTTTTCAAACTGTTTAGCAACCACACCAATTTTCCTCTGTAAGGACACACAAAAAGTAGCCATCTTACCTCTTCACATGCTAAGGGAGAAAAATGCTGTCACTAGACCCCGCTCAAAACAAACAAAAACAAAAGCAAAACAAATCAAAACAAAGTTATAGCAACAACTCAACTGGGCCGGTACAGAGGGGCTGGGTTGTTCATTTCTCTTTACCTTGTGGTAGTATTCTAGGCAGAATAAATATTGCCAGCCTGCTTCCTTCTGGTTCTGCAACCGAGGAAAGTGCTATCACTTGCACTATATTTGCTCCCAAAAGAGACACTGTGGATATTTGTAGAAGTTCCTTGCTCACCTCTGAAAGCAATGGGATCAACCCACAGTCATCATTGGTTAAATTCAAAGAACCCTTTATCATCCCAATTAAGATATCACGTTATAGACTTGCCCTCAATCTGGAGAACCCAGTTTAGTTACTGATACTCTAATTCAAAGTGACCTTTAAATGTAAGTATCCGGGGCTTTTTTTTTTTCTCATACAGAGGAGTGAATCCTGGGCCTTCGCAGTGAGCTAGGTCCCCAGTCCTTTTTGGTATTTATTTTGAGGCCCGGTCTTACTAAGCTGCTCCATTGCTCAGGCTGGGCTTGAACTTGCAGTCCTACTGCCTCAGCCTCCCAGAGTGCTGGCATCACAAGCTGTGCCCTCATGCCTGGCTGTGACACAGACTTTCTGATGAACTAGTGGATTTCTTCTGATCAGATATCTGGAACTGCAGATTCCAGGCAGCTCAGTCCGGCCCAGGGCCTTTCCCGCCTGGGATGGTGCCCACTCTCCACACGCCGTGCTGCCCTGGCTCTTCACCACTTCGTCCTCTCTCCCTGCCACTAGACTTGGACATCACTGTTCTTCCCATTAAGGAGTGCGTGTGCATGTGCGTGTACGTGTGTGTGTGTGTGTGTGTGGCGGAAATACCACCCAGGACTCTGCATTTGTCCTCTGGAAACCCAGCTCGTGGGACCTCAGCAGCACTTGCCGCGCCTGGAGCCTCCTCTCCCGCCCGCCACCTTCTCAGCCCAGGCTGATGGCTCCCTCCTCCTCCAGGAGGAAGGCCGGGGCCACCTGGCACAGGCACAGCCTTGGCGCCCTCACCCTGAGTCGCGTGTCTTCTGTCCCGTCCTGTCCCCTGTGTTTCCTGACCCTGATCTAAGAACCCATCTCAGGTCCAATCTGTGACGCTGAGCCCATTCCTCCTGCTGGACCGTGCACTAGCGGTCATCTCCTCTTAGCCTCTCATGAGCCCTATGGATCCTTCTATTCTGCCCTCAAGTTCCGCCGCCTTCTGATAAGAACCTTCCTCCAGCTTCCTCTACCACCTGCTCCCACCACAACGTGCTGCCTCACCCAGGCCCCAAAGCAAGCAGCCAGCCGACCATGGACTACAACCTCCAAAACTGTGAGCAGAAATAAACCTTTTTCTTCGGAGTTGGTTTATCTCAGGAATGTGTCACAGGAATGCAAGGCTGATGAACACACCTTGCTTCTGCATATAACCCAACACCAAGGCCTGACAGTTCCATCACTCAGAGTGTTTCTTCTTTCTTCTCTCCACAGCTATGGCACAGGTTTGTGCATTGTGGGTAAAAACATATGCCAGGAACATTTTTGCATGCGAATGTTCACAATAGCTTTATAAAATCTGTTGCTCTTTTTCTACACTGTTGTTTGCTCTTCTCTTGTTGATTTTCAAAATTCTTCATCCTTCTTATTTATCTGCACTTGAGTTTATCCATTTTTTTTTCCAGATTTTGAGTCCTAGATCTACAGCTAACTACCTGTGTGGCCTTGTATAAATACTTAACCTCACCCTGCCTTCATTGCCTCATCAATAAAATGGGACAATAGTAGTTGTCTGCCTCATCACAGTTGCCTAGAGGAGTTAACATATGTCAAGAGTTTAAAACATTTGCTCTCCCCTAGTAGGGCATCCATCAGTAAAAACTTGCCCCCATGAGGATTATGATTATCCTCATCTCTTGTCTGACTACTATTAGCATTTCCTAACATCTTTTTTTATTGTTTTCTTTCCTTCCTATTGCATTCTCACCCTGGGGCCAGGCTCATCCCCTAAAAACAAATCAAATCATGCCAATTCCCCTCGAAACTCTGGTGACATACCACTCACCACAGAATAAATTCCAGACGTCTTGAAATGGTGTTCGGGGCCCTACGTCATCTTTCAGACTTCACTGGCACCCTCATCTTTTGGTAAACACTTTCATTTATCCAATATTCTTCAAAAAAATCTTGAGCTGAAATACTAATGTGCCACACCCTGCACATATGCAAATGCTGCCAGGATCCTACCAGCCCCCAGAAAACTCTCCCTCTGTCTGCTGCACCCCTTACCCTCTACCTCTTTCCTCACACCTGCCGGAAGTAACTGCCTCCTCCTCGGCACCTACAAAGCACGGCTCTGCCCTCCCCCAACAGAGGTCTTTCACCCTTTGCATGCCCAGTCAGGCTCAGTGCTGTGCGCCTCCCAGGCACTCAGTAACTTTTACAAATCAGTGAAGAGATTTATAAATATACTTTGGGGAAAAACATACTAAAGCATACTTAAAGCCAGAGAGCAAACACTCAGTGAAAGATTAAGTATTGTCTAAAAAACATTTTCGGGGAAAAATCACCCCCACTTCTCCGTGTAAGAATGTTAGAAATGTCCAGCGATTTTATTATTTAATTCAATAACTGATATGAGAAAATACTTCAACATCAACTATGTTCTAAGCAGATAACTCTAGTTATCCAAACACCTCTAAATACAGCGTGGGTACATATGCTTCTAAGCAGCTGTTAACTGTAATTTGTGGGTTTTTTCTTTTAGAAAATATGCCATGAATAATTGTTGTGCCCTAGTGCCACTTTCATAGCCTAATAAACACCCTCTGTCGCACCTGTGAATCCAAGAATCTGAAAGGAGCTTGTGGGTTTGGCATCAATAACAAAGACTTTTCCTTCTGACGTCCCAGCCAACAGGTACAGTCCTCTCTGGTCATAGCTAGAAGAGAAGAATCTAATGGTCAGATCTTACTTATTTTACCAGCTAGATGCTAAACAAGTTCAGTGAATGAATGACCACGGAAGTGCATTCAAAATGACTCATTCTTGTGGTCTGTGCTTTTAATAATCTCCGACCTTAAGAAAGCTGAGAGAGAAATCATAGTACTGTAGGCCAAGCCTATTCCAAATTACAACTTAAAAAATACAATCAAGAGGACTGTACAGGGAAGACGGGCAATTGCTTCATCATAAATGAACGAACTGTGTCAGTAGAGCTTTCTTAAAATTTCAAGTGGAAATAAGTAATTCTCAAATTAGTGATGGAAGTGACTTTCCAGTACCCCATGACTTATACCCCACAGGTAGAGGACAAACATAGGAAAACATTTCTACAATGTCCTCAAATTAGAAAAAGTGGAAGTATACAAATTTGGCATAAGATATAAGGATCTGAGAAAGAAGAGGCACAAAAAACATATGGTTCAGAAAATGGGGGGATTCTGCCAAGGGGATGATGCCCACCCCCCCACCCCCCCCCAGCTAGAGGTTGTGGGTTTGGCAGGAGCCGCTCAGAAGACCGCAGCCCAGCTCCTCTTGTAAATCTTGGGCAAACGCTTCTCTTCCTGGCCTGAATGTGAATCTCCTAGCCCAGCAGGGGCCGGCATACTTCCTTTCTGACCAGTGTTTTAGGGCTCGCATTCAATAGGCTGCCATAAACAGCGAGAGACAATAGCAGCAACGCGCACGTCCGAATTCAGTGTGTCTACCACGCTGCCTTCAAAATACAGCTTCGAAAGATCTGAGGCACTCTAAATGTCCATCAGTACGCTGTTTTTGTAAAATAAAAAAGCAGAGATAGTCGTACGCTGGGATACATACCACTATAAAGAAAAACAAGAAAGGCTGATAGAAAATATTTTTCAAAATATACCGCTAAGGGGGAAAAGGGAGCTCCGGAACATTGTGTGTAGTTTGCTCCCTTTAAAAGCAGCAGCAGAGACTCTGGGCCCAGCCTCAGGGCCTCCGATCTCGCTGAGCCACATCCTATCTGGGTACTGTGAGCAAGGTATTAAACTCCTGAGCCTCGCCATCCTCATCTGAGCAAGGGACAGCAGAGTCTGTGCCGCGCGGAGCTGCCCAGGAGCCAGCAGAGGAGCCTGGTGCACCGTCAGGGAGAGCTGGAGGGACACAGGGAGAGAGCTGGGCGGGCAGGGACTTCCCACCGCACGCCCTCTGCATTTTCTGAACGTTAGACTTGCTGAGCACATCACGACTCAAAACAAATGTCAAGCTTAGCAGCGGCAGCGGCCTGGCTGGTGTCTGCAGCAGACAGGCCTCAGCAAAGCGCTGCTGGCCGCGGGGTGCTTACTTGAGGTGCTGCACAGGCGCCTGGGAGAGGAAGGCCTTGTGGACCACCCGAGGGGACTCCACCCCGCGCACGTCCAGGAAGTGCAGGCAGCCATCCGCGGTCCCCACGGCAGCGGAGAGGGAGGAGGGGGAGCAAGCCAGAGTCGTTGCCTGTTTAAGACACACGGGAGAGAATGCAGTTAGATCTGCTGCACCCCACAGGCTGAGCGGGCTGGGTCCTCTGTGCGGTAGAGCTGCACTTCACACGGGCGGGGCCCTGGGTCCATCCATCCCGAGCACACACACAAGAGCGCGCGCACCTACAAGTTTTTGAAAAGCCTGCAGAGAGACAGGAGCGCAACCTGTGGTGTGCTGCCTACTTCAAATTATAAACTCAGCCCTCCCCAGCTGATTGCATAAGCAACCATAGCGATCTGTACATACATCTAGTTCCTTAATCCTAACATTAGCGTGCTAGGATATAAGGAAGGTTTTTGAACTTTAAACAATAGCATTATTTTACCCTTGAATGATCATCCAATGAGTACGCCAGTAACATTTATAAAATGAGGCCAATAGTAGTGAAAAATACAATAAAAAAAATTTGGACATATTCTTGGGATCTTTTGGACATGTTTGTAAAATGTAGTGATTTTTAAAACCAGCCTTTGTCTTCTGAATTGTGATGAATCTTGGGATGACTGAGGGGGACTTAGGATAACTCTGACCATACATTAAAAACAAAAACAAAAACAGCCCCATTCCAGATCCCTGTTTATCTCACCATCATTTATACAGAATAGGATGTCTGAGAGAATGCATTTATTCCGTAATACCTAAGGAATCAGATTAATTCCCCTATGGTTATACTTTGTAGGTTGTTTGGAATACACTCGTGCAATGCCAGGGCGGGAAAAGAACTTAAGAGATCATTGTCTTGCAGAAAGAAGGGAAAATAGAGGCCGGGGAGGTACAGGGTCTGCCCCAGATCCCATAGCAGGTAACAGAGCTCGGATGAACGCAACGTCCAGGGTCATTAGAACACAGCAGTCTCCCAACTGAGTGGGACTTTTTTTTTCTTACAATTTAAAAATTATAATTATTATGTTCATTGAACAATACAATGGGTTTCTTTGAGACATTTTTACTCATGTATATCCCAAACTTTGACGGTATCCGTCATCTCTACTACCCTCTGAATTCCCCCAGTCCTCCACCGTGGTGGTAACGACCCTTCTATTTTCATGTCATCTTCTCTCTCCACCCCAGATTCCACATACGGGAGGAAACATGTGATACTAGTCTTTTGTTTAACATGATGGCCTCCAGTTCCGTCAGTTTTCCCAACAGCAACTTATTACTGCTCAGCTGAAAGCCCTTGTGAGACCTCTCGTGGTTGTGTATGTGTAGCATGTGCCTCACAAAATCCATGCCAGGGCGATGGTGGGCTAGTGGACAAGACAAACAGCGTAGCCAGAGGACGCAATTGTGGCAAACTGCCTGTCTCCAGGTGTCCAGAAGCAAGGCTGGGCTCCCTGAGGACCACTGTCCAAAGTGTTCACAGGGAACACGGCACAAGCAGGCAGGTTGCCTGCCGACTAGCCCTACGGGGCAGTGGTTTCCGCCAGCAGGGAAAAGCGCGTGTCTACCCCAACTGAATCACACAAGTGTACCCTAGCTGGCTTGGGGCTCAGGGAAGGTCTCTGGATGGTGTAAATCCTGGTGTATAAGCCCCCAGGAGTGCTGCTACACATTTGCATGTGTGTCATGTGTAGAAAGCGATGTGATCTGATGAACTTGTCAGATCTCTTCTATCTTTAGAAATGCTAATAAAATGTATGCATATAAATCTTTATCACACACACAGATTATGGAGTCTTCTTATATTTCTGTCTTTTAGCCAAGCAGTTTTACTTTGGGGGAGAGTTTCATTTGTCCAATTGAATGATGTGTCGTTTGCATCTTGTAATATTCTTCTTGAGGTATGTTACTTACTCTGTTATAATTGAGATTTTAATTTTCTAAAGGGGAAGGATCGTAACTTCCTTACCTAGTGAGATCCAGAGCTCTTCTAGAACTGTGCAGTAGCCTATGATGGTAATCAGCAGAAAAAGCCCAAACATTACCATTGTTTCTTGGGCTCCTTTTACCATTATTGTGTATAAAATGCTCTGTGAACACGGCAGAAGTGGCATCACACTGAGGAAGGTGTAATGGCAGCACCTCGACACCCTCCTGAATACGCCACGAGTAACAATCTTGTCCTGTTTCCTGGCTGGGGTGGACTGGACCTGACTCACATTTCCAGGGCTGAGCGGATGCCGGTTAGCATTGTTGAGCCCACTGCCCACAGTGAGTAGTGGTTATTAAGACATTAGAAGACGTGAACTCAGCTTTGTGGGAGGTGGAGACTTCCTTTCTCATCCTCCCCCTACTGTCAGAAGTTTGCTTCTCTGGCAGTGTGATGCAAGGCTGGCACTGCCCGCATCTGGATGCCAGGACATGAGGCCTAAGATGAGACCAAAGCCGTTGAGGAGGCCCAGAAAAACTGGGGCCCTGCTGGGTGGAGATGCACACGAGGCCAGACAAACTCTGTACTTGGTAGCTGACTGATGCAATCATTTCCCACTTCAAAATTTTTGGCTTAATCAGGATAGAGTGGCAACATTTCTTCATTTCTAATTGATCTTATTGCCAGGTGGAGTCATTGAACGTTGATGGCTCAGGAACAGTTTCATTGCAAAGCAAAAGCAACAGCCCTCCTGCCCTCTCCTCCTCCCAGCCTGCCGCAACACAACGGCAGAATGTGAGTGAGATGGAGACTGTGAAGACTCTAGAAATAGCTGCCTCCACTGAAGAATGCACCACTTCTTATACATACACTGGTAAAGCACACTACATCCCGCTGCCAGGGCTGCATGTATGCTGTGCACACAGGGACTGCTCTCCACCTATCAGGTAAAATGCAATAAGCCATCTGCAGCCAGCATTTTCACAGACTCCTGAGATACCAATATGGAAAGACAGATGGATTAGAATTCAATGTTTTTAAAAAATCCACTTATCAGGCACACTCACTGTGGTATTCAGATAAATCTTGCTTGCACAAGTGCAATCCTCCAGCCACCACACACAAACTTCCCCTGAACGTGTGAGTGTCTGTAAAAGAGAGGAAGATAAAATTCCAAATGGAAAATAGGACTCTGCTGCGGAAACATGTTCTAAATCACTGTCTCGTATGTGAGTCTGAGGAGTTAGTAAAAAAATGTTCATATTTATGCAGATTACAAATAATCATTTCATAATTTCAATGTCAATACTTCTTTTCCAGAGAAACAATAAGTAATATTTTAGGCATTTGTGACAGGTGTATTATATCTGGTTGAATTTAATACTCTTATTAGCCTGTAAATAATGATGCCATCTCCTACAATAAAATGGTATCAATCTCATTTTAAAAAAATAAACAATTTCGTTATTTCACACAAAAATAAATGATATTTTAATGCAATTAAAGTAAGACATAATAACTAATTAAGATTAGAAAAGTAAATTAAAATTTTTTGCCATGTAACATCTGTAAGACAAGAGTTACCTAGAAATTCAATGAGATTATTGCCCATTTTAGCTTCCTTATTGCTGGGACAAAATACCAGACACCAGCAACTGGAAGGAAGAGAGGTTTATTTTTGGCTCATGGCTTCAGAGGTTCAGTCCAGAGTCAGCTGACTCCAAGGTAAGAATGTCATGGCAGAAGGGTATGGAGGAGCAAAGTGGCTCACTTCCTGGTGGCCGGTATTCAGAGTACAGGGGAAGAGCACCCATGCGAGAGGTACTCCCCAAAGGCATGTCCCCTCCCGCTGGCTCTACCTCCTGACAGCACGTTCATCTATGAACACCTGCAGACGGATCTACCTCCTATGGGATAGAGCGTCCCTCCATCCAATCACATCTCCCGGAGTCAGAATCTAGTCAAGTTGACAGTTAAGATTAACCAGCACATTGCCTGATGAATAAGCTGAGAAACAGGAAAGTAGACATCGTTCTTGTTTAAACTGATAAGACTTTGTTTTTTAGAGCAGTTTTAGAATTACAGAAAATTTGAGCAGAAAGTATGGAGACTTCCGCTGCCTCTGCCTCTCTGCATATGCAATTCTCCCATTATGGACGTCTTGCATTAGCGTGGTGCATTTGTTGGACTAGATGAGGCAATAATGATACACTGTACTATGATTGGTAAAGTCTGTAGTTTACATTAGGGCTCACTCTGTTTTGTTCATTCTGTGTGTTTCCACAAGTGTTTCCACGTAGGTGGCTGCCATCACAGTCATAAAGAATGGTCTCACTGCGGTGAAAATCCCGTGCTCCCCCTGCTCGCACCTCTCACCACACCCCTGGCTGCCTCACCACACCCCTGGCAGCCGCTGATCTTTGTACTGTTTCCACAGTTTTGCCTTTTCCAGAATCCACGCAGTAGGATCCACACAGGATGCAGGCTTCTCAGACTGGCTTTTATTAGTGAGTCATATGCGTTTAAAGCTCCACTCTTTCGGGGGCCTGTTAGCCGTTTTCTATTATTGAACAATGTCCCATTGCTTCTTTGTTTATCCACTCACCCACTAAGACAACCTAGTTGTTTTCAAGTTTGGGTGATGATGAGTAAGGCTGCTATAAGGATTCATGTGCAGCTTTTTTCATAGAAGTGTATGTGTTCAACTCACTTGGGTAAATGCTAAGAAGTGTAATTGCAAAGTCACATGGTAAGTATCAGTGTAGGTTTGTAAGACCTTGCCAAAGCATCTTCCAAAAGGCAATGAGACTATTTCTCTTGTTCCTCCCCAGCATTTAGTATTACCAGCACTTGGATTTCAGACATTCTAATACATGGTAATGGCAGGGCATTGCTGTTTTCCCACACAAAAAACAAATGATGTGAGCATCTTTTCATCTGCTTATTTTCCATCTGTATATCTTTAGTAAGGTGTGTAGACATATTTTTGCTTATTTTACTTGGGTTTTTCATTTTCTCATCATTGAATTTTAAGTGTTCTTTGTATATTTTGGACACTAGTACTTTATCTGATAAATGTTTTCCAGAGATTTTTCATTCAGTCTCTGGTTTGTCTTTTTGTTCTCTCAACAGTCTCTCTTTTTTGTGTGTGCGGTACAGGGGATTGAACTCAGGGCCTTGTGTATGCTAGGCAAGCACTCCACCACTGAGCCACATCCACAACCCTCAACAGTCTTTCATAGAACAGAAGTTTTTAATTCAATGCAGCACAATTTGTGAATTTTTTGCCTCCATAGATTGTGACTTGGTATCTAAACAGTTATCACCAAGCTCAGGGGTCACTTACACTTTTCTTTTATTGTCTTCTAGGAGTTTTATAGTTTTACATTTGATTTTTTTTGTGAAAGTTGTAAGATTACATCTAGATTTTTTTTGTATGTAGATGTCAAGTTGTTCCAGCACAATTTACTAAATTGCCTTTGCTCCTTTGTCAAAGATCAGTTGACTATGTGTATAGATTCCTGGGCTTTCTAGGAAGGGCTCTCTATTGTGGGTCTTTTGCTTTGTGTATAAATTTTAGAATCAGTCAGTTTTCATAAAATAACTTGATATCTTGATTGGAATTAAATTTAAAGATATAGTTGGGAAGAACTGACATCTTGACAATATTTAATCTTCTATCCAAGTACCTGTAATCTCTATATAATTCAGATCTTTTGAGTTCTCTTACCAAGGTTTTGTAGTTTTTCTCATACACAGATTATACATGTTTTGTTAGATTTATAGCTTGTTTACTCTATTGATGGTAAAGAAAATGGTAATGTATTTTAAATTTCAAATTTTAAAAAGAAGGCAGTTGGCTTTCTTGTATGTTAAACTTTTGCCTCCAAACCTTGCTGTAATCACTTGCTAGAGGACTGCTCCGGGTGCACATTTGTTCACTTTAGAAAAATAACTTTCTCATGGTCAAGACTGAAAGCAGCTTAAAATGACTGCAGTGTGACACAGTCCAAGTTCTGTTTCTTGTGTACAAAGGAGTGAGCTGCAAATGTGGATCAAATATCTAATTCCTATGCAGGACAGTCTTGTACAGACCTGGGTTGAGTTGGGAGAGTCACAAAAATAGATATTTTTTTATCAGAGATGATCTGGAGAAGAAAGCAGCAGTGCTTGAAGATGTAAAAAAATCTTATCTGTCACTTACTCCATAACCTGTGTATGTTTTCATTTTTTAGGGCATTTAAAATCTTAATGATACTGTTGATAAATCATATTAAAATTGCAATAGCTTGAGACCAACAAAAGGTAAATCAACATGGGAAGCAAGTCTAAATGTAGAGTACGTTTTTCCCCAGGTTCACTGAATTCTTGTTTTGAGTGCAGCAAATATTTCATTTTCACCCAGAAGTGGTGTGAAAATGGCCCTCATTCTGAAAGGAAGCATATATTGAGCGTGTTTAGCAGCCTGGCCTGCAGAGCTTGGTTAGCGAAGCAAAGATGTCCTCTAAGCTCTCAGTTGCTTTGGCTGCTCTTAGGAGACAATATTATGAAGTCACACTATGATGATGTCATTGTAATGGGGGAATAGTGTGATGATGGAAGTGCCTGGCATCTGGTCCTGTTTGGTCTAAATGCCTGCCCCGCCCCCCCAAGTCTCCTGTGTTCAAAAGATGATTGGATCATGGGGCACTGCACTCATCCGTGGGTTCATCCATCCATGGGTTCAGTAGCCGAATGTGATTTTGGGGGCCTGGTTGGAAGTGAGTCGTTGAGGGTGTGACCCGGGAGGGTGGACTTATTTTTATCCCTGGCGCCTTGCTTCTCTCTCTGCTTCCTAGCTGCTTTGGGATGGGCAGTTTTCTTCTGAGCAAGCTCTTCCACCTTGACCTTTCTGCCTTGGTCTGTGGACTGAAACATGAGCCAAAATAAACTTCTCCTTTAAGTTTCGGGTGTGGGTGTTTTGTGCCGGCAACAGGGAAGTAACTGCGATAGTATCTCTACATAATCTTCAAAGATACCCTGGCTTATGTCTGCTCTGAGTAACTGCTTTGAAGATAACAATACACAATGTATTAGATTGTGTTATTTTCTTTTTTTGTTATGAAATTTTGCTTTATTTTTTCATAAGATAAAAAAGGAATGCTAATTCAGTACTGTGCAAAAATAAAAGTGTCACAGAAAGATACTAAAAAAAAAGCTGCCCTCACCCCCTTATTTGCAGTAATTTGGACATGAAATTCCAAAGTTATCCAATCACATCTGAGTAGGAATGTAAATCAGGAAGCAGCACATCCTTCAACCCTATTACAGCACATAGGATGTTCCTTACCATGAAGTGTTTGGTTCCAGGTGTGATAAAGTCAATTGCCTGAAACTTTCCATCACAAGCATCTAGGACTTTATCTAAGGTTGGCTCTTCACCAAAAGTGTAAATATAAACAGATCCCTGACAAATATAAAGAGAGAAGGGGGTGTGAGGTTAAAATTGTTGCATATGGAGCTCAACAAATATTTATTCAATGCCTAATGTGAGCAAGGCACTGGTGGGAAAGGGTAATAGAAAATCATAGACCTCATTAAGGCTCTGACTTGAGAGATTTAAAATCTAGATTCATCATTTGCTTATTGATTGGTTATTACATTCATTCATCATTTAAAATAATAAGGGGCCAAATGTCTATCAGCTGATGAATGGCTGAAGAAGATCTGGCTTTTTATACAATGGAGTTCTATTCTACCATAAAGAAGGACAAGCTTGAGACATTTCTAGGTAAATAGTTGCATCTTGAGGACATGCTCTGAAGTGAAATAAAGTGGAAGCACATGTGTAAATGCCACACTGTTTCTCTGGTGTGAGAAATGGAAAGTGTAAGTAAGGACCGAAATGTATAATAGATATTGTGAAGTAGAAAGAAAATAGTCAAATGGGAAGGGGAACTAGGAAGAGTGGAGGGGGACAGAAAGGAATGGAAAAGAAAAAATGATGAGAAAAGAAGGAGAAAATGGAAACAAAGCTTTTGTAAATAAGGAAGGGAAAGAGGAGTTGCAGGAAAGGCAGAAGAATAGGGGAAAAAAGAATCAAGTTGTGTCACGTACAGGTACAAAATCCCTATGGTGAATGTGATCATTATATATACCTAAAATGTACCAATGAACGTAATTAATTTAAAAAATAATAAGTAGGACAGATCACTGGCACTTGTTTTTTTAAATTGTAAAACATAATGAAGCACTTTTTCTTGATTTTAAAACTAGTATATATATTTATGTAGAAAATCTGGAAAAATAGAAAAGTTGTTAAGGTGAGATAAATTCTACGTCATGCCAAACATGATGCTGGGCACTAATTAAACATTTCAGGGAACCTCTTAGAAGCTGTGGAAGTTTGGCTGAAGCTATCACTTTATGACTTATCATTCTTAGCTCCTAAGGTCACTTCTCAAAAAATAAAATTTACCCTGTAATGTCTGCATTTTTGCCAGGTAGCTGTAATATAATGTGGTCACACAGCCAAAAGAAGCCTGGTTTCAACTGATCACAAATTCTTCAAGGTAACTTGAAATAAACATGAATATTTTTGTTCTGGTTTGTCTGACTGAGGAAACTCTGCCCTTAGGGTATTAACCTTCTACCTGGGGATTCAGACGATAAATAATACACCCGAATAAAACATGTTGTAAATGAAATGGTGATAATTGTAAGGGGAAAAAAAAGCACAAAAGGAGGATACTATATGTTGTGAAAATATTTTCACTGAGACTAGAATTCCAGATGGACTTTCTTTTCCTTCGTTAAGGGCTGGCAAACATTTTCTATGAGTGGAGAGATAGTAAGTATGTTAGACTTTGCAGACCAGGTGGTCTGTGTCACATCTACAGTGGTACCTTGTTCACAAACTTAATTTGTTTTGCAGTTCTGAAAAAGATGGCCATGTTTGTGTTCACGTGGGGAAGATGGCCATGGTTGTGTTTACTGCCTGATGCAGAGTTTGCAAACACAAACAAAATTTTGCCATACACTTCTTTTTGCAAGCCAAACTGTTTGCAAACAAAGGCATTAATGAGCCAAGTTACCACAGTACTTAATGTTACCACTGTAGTGTGGCAGTAGCCATAGGAATATATAGATAGATAAGTGTGAACCATTAAAACCTCATTGACAAAAACAAGTAGCAGACTGGGTCTGGGTCCATAGGGCCATAACTTGCAGATTTCTATATTACACTGAAGACACCATTTCACTCTTTCTTATTTATACTGTTATCACAGAGAAGTGAGCTGTTAGTCTAACTAAAATTTCTATGACGTAATTTGCATTTTCTTTTTGACTGGTTTTTAAAATTTTCTGTTTTTTCAACAATTTCACTTTGGGAAGTCTTTGCGTAGATATCATTTTACGTATTCTGCTTGGGATTTACTGGACTTCTTGAATCTGTGAATTCATCTCTTAAACCAGGTCTGGAAAATTGTGAGCCAGTATCTCTTGAAGTATTGTCTCAATCTTAAATTCTGTCCTCTCTAGGATTCCAATTAGACATATGTTAGATCTTTTCATCCTATTACTTATGCCTCTTATCCTCGCTTCTGTACTTCCTTCCCTTTTGCTTCTCCTGGCTATATTCTCAATAACTTCTTCTGACCTATCTTCCAGTTCATTAGTTCTTTCTCTGGCTATGTCCAATCTTTGGTCAAATATATTCATTTCATTTTTGCTTTCTTAGCATTTTTTCATTTTTGGAAGTTTTATTTGGGCCTTTTCCTACTTGTTATAGTTCTTTTAAAACTAGTTTCCTATTCTCCATAGATATTACAAGTTTTTTTATTTATTAAATCATAACACAGTTGTTTTGTCTTCTAATAATTACCAGAAACTGAAGTCTTTTAATATTTACATTTAAGTTGATTTAACTTGTCATCTAAAATTATTGCCAAACAATGTAAATGGCTGCTAATTCTGACCTCTGAGAGCTATTTGCTAATTATGAGTCTTTCTTGAAAGGCTAGCAGTCATTTGTTTTTACCCTGCATTGATTTCTTGTCCTTCTCTTACATAGCCCGTAGTTTCCTTAGGGAACTACTGATGCAACCTCAACCCATATGCTGGTGGGTTGACTCTACCTAGGGCCCAATGATGGGCATGTGACTTAGGCCTGACCAATCAGAGCTGAGGCTTTCCTTGGCCACAGTGACTGATCCAGGGATGATACAGATGATCAAAGTTAGTCCAAGGAGTCTAGATTCTAGGATTTTTTCCTAGCTGGTAATTTTCTACTAAAGTTACCAAGAAGACATATAAGTTGGAGCTTCAAGAAGCTCTCAATAATATAAGGATATAGTCTTCTCAAAATGGAGGAAGCAGAGCCAAGAAATACAGGAAACAAGCTCTAGGGGCATCCTGGAAGCCCCTAGATTCAGATCCACACCTCACTCTTTAAAGTTACATGCACAAAAACAAACATCTCTTTGTCATTTGGGCCTTTTACATTTGGTATTTTTTTTCATTTGCAGCCAAAGGAATCCTGACTAGCAGAGTGATTATGTGGCACACTCTGCCTTGCATTCCTGTCATGTACTGATAATAATATTATTTGCAAATTATATATCAAGAAACCACTCTCTTACATACCTTGTTTGTTTGAATCAGCAGCATTTTATAACTGGGAGAAAACATCAAATGTTCCACAGGGCTTTCAACCTCAAGAAAATGCTCTGTTTTGTAAGAACTGGAATCTTTAACAGTGAGAGAGTACACGAAACCATCCTGCAGACCAACACAATGATGTAAATGTGGAATAAAATTCTTGGGCAAGGCACAGAACACTTTCCTCATCAGGTAAGTGAAGGCATATGGATAACCACCTATTCATCACTTGGAAGCACCATCTGTGTTTGCATTACCTGGAACACACTGTCCTTTCCCCTTTATTTAGACACTTTTAACCATGTTCCTTGGCCAGTCTTCAGTTGTATCTCTTTGGTGATGCATTTTCCATTAACTTAAAATTTTACTGACCACTCCTTCCTTCCAGCATCTCTAGCCTCTATCTTTTCATTGTATTCTTCACTACACAGGAAGTGGGACAAATGAGGATGTTTATGTGGCTGGTGTACAGCAGTCACCTCACTTCAAAGGACACAAGCCCTGAGTATGTTCTTTAACCATTATTACATGCATTTCCAGTCTCCCTAAGTGAGCCAAGGGTAGGGATTCGCCTTTTCCTAGCTTTGGAGCCTCTTCGATAGCTCCTCGCACAGTGGCAGAATGTGGCAAGCGTCTAATAAAAATGGGTTGGTTGATTGGCTGTAAACAGAGTTAAACCCTCTCAAGAGGAACTGTGTTATTTTTATATAATGAAGAGGCTCTGGACAAACACATCCATCCTTTTCTAAAGTGGATCCCAGTATAACAAAGAGGCATGTGTGAGACAGCTGGATTCAGATGTCTGAGACCTGGGAGGTGGCTGAGACACACAGGTTCTTTCTCCAAACTCGTTACTGTTCTCCACCCCTCACCAGAGCAAACGCAACCATCATTTGCTTAAAGTAAGTTAAAACAAACTCTCAGGTGAAGCTGGCCTTGAAGCGAACAAGGGTCACGAAGGTCACAAATTTCAACTCCAACTCAGTGTTGAGGAGAAAAGAGGGGATAGTCTGCTCCATCGGTGGGGGCGGGGGGCGGATCTTGAGCTGAGCATAGGTACATGGGCCCCAGATGACTTCCCGTGGGTGGACATACATCTTTTTTTTCACCCTCATGTCCTTGCTTTGCTGCCCTCAGGGTCATAGGACGTGATCTGGGACAATGGAACAAACGAGCTAACCGTGGACCAGGGAAGGCTACATCTAGACCTGAGATTTTAGTATCGGTCAGTTCCGAACCTTAGCACTGATTCCAGCAGCAAGGGGACGTATGCCCTGACTCTATTTCCTACTTACTGGGGCTGTGTACTCTCATTAGCAGCAGCATAGACTTTAGAGTTTGACAGACCTGGGTCAAGCCTACTTCCGCTACTTACTTTCTGCTGACCTCTGTGAGACTTGGTTCTTTCGTCTGTATGGGGGGATAAGATGGTTGTGAGGACAAATACGCTCATACAGGTAAAGCACTTGAATGCCTGGCTCAGCAGAGTGCCTGGCACAAAGCAAGCACCAAGTAAATAA
Source organism: Chinchilla lanigera (assembly GCF_000276665.1). Classification (NCBI taxonomy): domain Eukaryota; kingdom Metazoa; phylum Chordata; class Mammalia; order Rodentia; family Chinchillidae; genus Chinchilla; species Chinchilla lanigera. The sequence goes on along the minus strand of NW_004955485.1, from coordinate 6,454,926 downwards.
GTGGAGGCTGTTAATCACCATCATAACGTCCACAGTAATGACATGACAGACGTAAGCTAAATGGTCATGCCCGAGAGCCTATGCTGAAGCTTAGATAAAGGTTCCAAATTCATATCTGACAACCAGTATGTTATTGCAAAAATGAGTATAGAAACCTCTTAGATATTTTTGCCCGAGGGGAAAATGGCTTTTTAAATTCTATTTTTGTTTATTTGCAATAAGATGGATCTATGGCAGCTCACTGTATCATACTCTCTACTTTTGTATCAAATTGAAATTCTTCATAATAAAAAAATTTTAATTAATAATCCGAAATAACTTGAATCCCAAAATACGACTCAGGTAAGTGACAACAAATGGAAAGTATATTTTGTCTTGAAAGCAGTTAATTTTGAAAAATAAAATACGTTACAATTCCAGAAGCAAGGACGCCATCCTTCTGATATACCAGGGTGACTGGACTGAGAAGATGTGGTTTGTCTTTTGGAAAAGAGAAAAAAGTGTAAAGCAGGCAACATAAAATTAAAAGTGCAACTTGACAATGAATAACAGAAGCTGCTTAGAAATGATTACTCTGCATTTTACAGTGTGCAAACTTATATACCAATAAATAAACCATAGCAGTCAAAAAAGAAGGTGAAAGGAAAAAAAAGTAATCCATAAGAACATTTATTATAGTAAAGTATTGTCCTTGGAGGAAAACAGCACAGATGTATTACTACTTACAAAAATCAAAGAACTACAAAAATCAAGGGCTCAGACGGCATCTGTCAAATTATTTGTTTACTCCACACAGCTGAACAGTTAGCTAGCTGCTAAGAAGCGCACTGTCCTTCCCTTCAGAGTCTGCTCTCCTCCCAGGAGCACTTTCTTTTCCCATCCAGTCGACACTAGAGTCCAGGTTCTTATGCCTCCTGGCCCAGTCCAGGTGCATGCTGCTTGTGACCACCTCCTTCTAAGACCCTGCATTCCGGAACTGTGGCTACATTAGTCTGCCCATGCACCACTATTCCAGTTGAGGTACAGCCCCATCTATTTGGGGTATTTTGGTGTCTGCCCATCATCAGCTGAATCAAGTACAAATGCCTCGGCTGGACATGAAAGGAAGGTCAGACATGGTATGGATGTCCCTTCCTTCCCCACTATTTTCTTTTTACACTTGGTGCTCCATACAAGGGGCACTACTTCCTGTTTCTTGGCTTTCCCGTGTTTTCTCGTCCGTGCAGATACAGTGGCCAAATGTTCCACCTGTCCCATCTTTCCTGTAAGGCCTCCTTCAAGAGTCAGTTCAAATACAAGCATTGTAATGACAACAGGAATGGTTTCCCTCACCTGGGGCCCCTACAGCACTTCGTGAGGCTCTGTCCTAATGAAATTATATTATTCTTTCCCTCTTGGGCTATAGTTATTTGTCTACTTATTTTATCATGTTTAATAAAACCTAAGTCCCTTGAGCACAGAAATTATGAGACTCTGTATTTGTCACTTATCTAACCTCTAAAACACCTTGTTTTACTGCCTTCTGCATTATAGAGACTTGATAATTAGGTATTTGAAAGCATTTGTCATGGAAATCATAAGAAATGGCAAACAGGAAGGAAATAATGAACACTCTAAGACTACAAATGATTAAGTCCTGAGTTATGAAAAATGTATTAGAATTATGAGAGAAGTTTGGAAATGCGAAGCATTGTTCTGTAACTTATTTCACAAATATGTGTAGGTGTCAGTTTACTTTGTAGTGACACCGCTGTTACACTTTGGAGTAAAGAAGGAGCTAAAGAATGAAGTCTCTGAATGACTTCAAAGAACTGATGACCAATGGGACACATGGACTTGCACACGGGGCCTTTGTAATAGCACAGGGTGAAGCTCCCATGAAGGAGCGAGGCCCATGGAACTCCAGGTGGGGCGCCTCACTGTGCCTGAGGGAGGCAAGGCTAGGGAGGGCTCTGCATGCGAGGAAAAGCTCACCAAGCAGAAGAGAGGGGGATTCCAGGAAAAAGTCACTGCAGAAGTCAGCTAACACAAGTTGGAGGGAGCACAGCAAGGATGAGGAATTGTAAAAGCTTCAAGCAGGAGGAACTGAAACTAGAAAGACAGAGGTGGAAAAGGGTAACTCTGCAGAGACCTACTGAGCCAGGGCTCCATATACCGGCTGAGAGTGGAGCAAGCACAGACAGAGCAGTCAGAGCAAAGGGCGGGGCAGGGGGCAGCACTTCACCGGGACACGACAGAGAGAGAGATGAGGGCCGTGAAGCTGGGGTGGTGGTGGTGGTGGTGGTGAGCTGGGTACTGGAAGAATCAGGAAAAATGGCAGGGAGTGAGGGAGGAGGCATGGAATGTGGACTGTGAGGAAGGAGTACTAGCTAGATGACAACATATATAGGGGGTAATAGGAAGTAATGCTAATGAAGTCCTAGATCAAATTAAGGATGGCTTGGAATCAAGGCAGCACAGACTCTGAGTTGTGTATTAAAAACGATCTTTTAAAAGGGCCATTTGGCAGGGACAAGCCACCCAGTTTCAGTCAGATGTAGATCAGTGTTGAAGAAGTCAGTCCTGAAGTTGTTTCAGAAATCAAAGTGTGAGATGATAAGCGAAATTACAACAGAGTACCTTGGACAGTTTTGGAGCTTGCCCTGGTGTTATGGTTTGTGTCTAGTTGCCCCCCCAAAGCCTCATTTGGTCAGAGGTTGGGCTTGTTCAGAGGTGGCTGGATCCAGAGTGTGTGATGCTGGAATTGATTTATGGTGCAATGCAAGGATCAAGGGCTCTAGGATTCAGGCTGTGAGTGCTACCTACCCTGAGTAGCCTGGGTAAGATATAAAAGATAAAAAGAGCTGTGGTCAGCACATGTTGCTTTACCTTCTGCCCACCATGAACTGTTTCTGCTCTGCAATGCCTGTTTGCCTTGCCACCCTGCCTTGGAACCAGGCAACTATGGACTGAAACCTCTACAAACTATGAGCTAAATAAACCTTTCCTCCTTTAAATTTGGGTGTCAGCTATTTTGTCTCAGGAATGAGAAAAGTACAGACACCTAGTAAGGCTCTCTCCTAACAGGGTCTGCACCCAGCTTCTATTGGGTGAACATTGGCTCCTAGGCCTTGGCTCCAACCTGCTCACAGGAGGGACCAGAAGTGAACATTAGATATAAGGGTGAATATATCAGGGACTCTTTGAAACTGTCACCAAGCAACACAAAGGTAACTTTCAAGATTGCATTTGGTTAATTGGAGAAAACAGTTGAGAGAAGTGAGGGTCAAAAGAGAGCCCGAGCATCTGACTGTGCAGCACAGACATATGTATAGGAGATGATACCGGTTAGTGGATCAGTACTAGCATTCAGAGGTCTTATTGGCTGGTTCAGGTGTCAGCTCCACAATTTATGTGAATCTGAGAATCTCATAACCACATCTCCCTGTGTCATGGCAATGAAGACGTATCTTCTTGTAATATTTGGAGGATTACAGGTAGTAGTAGCAGAATGACAGGAACTTAGTAACACTAGCTAGGTCTAAGTTACACCCACAGGTTTAGCTAAATAACCAGAGGGTAAAAGAGAAGGAGAAGTCAAAGATGTCTCCAAGAAAAGAAAAAGTAAGGAATAAAACATCCATCTTCAAGTGTACACAAAACTAACACATATGGCTAAACCTTTGGGACTATAAAGCAGAGCAATTCCTCACCCAGTTGTTGCATCTTTTCTTCCTTCTGAAGCATAGTCACCTTCAACGTTTCTCCATTAATCATTAAAAGATGACCCTCTTCAGAGCCAACATACAGGTCACTAGATGGAGTCCAGCAGTGCATAGTGGGGTGAAGCAAAGTAAATAGGTCATCTTTTGGCTGCAGAGAAAGAATTAAAAATCTCCTGTTAAAACATCAATAATGATTAAGAGGCAGAGAAACACTCACCAAAACAATTGCCTGAAAGAAACCAATGACTATGTTCATACATAAATTTCACTGGTTTTGACATTTGCCAAGAGCTAAGTGAATTTTTTCTTTGCTCCATTTGCTCTTTACATTTTAATTCACTGAGAAAAAATGAGGTATCCTGCTAGCACACTCAGAGTTCTTCTGCTTTCACAGATTCTCATGAAAGTTTTGGATCAAATTTTCTAAACTTTTTTAGTGGACTTTTTTGGTTTTGTGGATCTAAAGTCATTTTCTAGCTAAAAATCACCCTCTGGGGAAGACTTTCATCAGTAATCCCCTCTGCTGGTTCTGCTGTGTGTCACTAGTGTGACAGGCTGGCTTGGTTCTCTGCTTAGTTGGCTCTCATGGGGAATGAGAAGAGGACCCTTAGACTGATTCTATGGTTCATGAGATATTCTGCATGATTTTGAGTTCACAAAAAGAAAAAAAACATGAAAATTAAAGAGACAGACCACAACAGAGAAAAAGGAGAGGGCAACCAGCACTTTTCCCCTCACACCTGGCTGGTGGCATGAGACAGGAAGATTGAATCTACAGAGACGCACTGAAAGCACTGACTCCAAAGCCACCAAGGGGAAATGCACCAGTGGAACAGAACAGTGGATGCTGCTGATAGCTTGTGAGTGACTCTGGTCCAAGTAGCTGCTTTGTCCCCTGGAAAGTGTGATACCATTTTAGGCAGGTGCCAATAGAACCCAGGACTCGGGGCAGGCACAGGTTGGCTTTATCTCAGGGCTCACAGTATTAATTCCCACAGTGACTGAATGAGGGACAATCATGGGAAATGTCCATGGTCAGGGAGCTGTGGGAAAGTTGGCAAGAGACACCAAGAGTGTTATAAGCTAAATAATGTAGGCCCCGACCTCATGACCAGATGTCAGATTCAGACTGAATTTCTATGGATTTGAAAATCCTAGAACCATCACTATACCCTAAACCTACTGCTGGCTTGCTGGGATTATCCAGTGTGGATCTGGCCTCTGATGGCCTCCTTTGCCTACCAGCAAGAGCAGAGTCACACCTTGAAATGGACACTATCACAAAATGATAGACCCTAGAAGATAACCACAGACTTGAAATCACAAAGAAACTTCCCCTTTATTCTTCTCCGTCTCCTTCCTCTTCCCCTTTTTCTTCCCCTCCCCTTCCCCTCCTCCTCTTTCTCCTCCTCCTTCTTCTCCTAGTTTTTGTTCATTTAGGTTTTTCTCTGATTATTTTTGTTTCTTTGTGAAGGTGAACATTATTTGAGGGTTTTTGGTTGGTTGGTTGGTTGGTTGTTTTGTCATTGTTTTTGTTTTTTCATTCTTTCCTTGCCTCCTGTCCTCTTCACCAGTTTCCTAAACTTGGGTAATCTTCCTCTGTACTTTAACCTTGCTTGTTTTTTTGCTTCTTTTCTTCTTTTATTTCTGTATTTTTTCTCTTCTCCCTTTTAATTTTCTCCCCTTAGGGTAAAATTGTTCTGTTGGGTGGATATTACTGTACATAATTATCTGACTTGTCTTAGATTTTGTTATATGAGTATAAATCTTATATGTAGGGTTAAAAGTAGCAAATTATTAGTTATCACAGCTTCTCACCTTACAGTCTGTGTTTGATACTGCTACTTTAGCCAAGGTGACATACTTGCTATGATCAATTGATCTTCCTTGTATGCCAATACCTAGCTTGCCTGGGTGTCATAAACAATACTATAGTACAGTACCAAAGAATTGAGTGCTAGCCTAAACAGGTTGCAACCTCTTATGACTAATAAACAGAAGAGGCAAGATCCTGGGATGGACTCAAAGGCCAAGAGCCAGCTATCCCAGAAGACATCTCTGAAAAGTAGTGATTTCTTGAAGAGGTCTTGATACCAGTAATAAAGCTACCTACCAGAAGCAATTTATAAGGCTCAATCAAGAAAACAAATAAAAGAAAGAAAGAAAATGAGAAAGCACAGAAACAAGATGCAACCTCAGATCTCCAGCTCACACAAAGCATAAGGGGCATTGAGGTGGAAGAAATCAAAAGCCACCTGGTTGAACTTTCTGGGAAGGTAGCAGTGGAAGTAACAAAGCAGATGAATGATTCTCTAGAAAAGAACAGATCAGGAAAAATAACAGAGATAATTAAAGAGATGATGAACCATAATGAGGGATATGATTAGTGAATATACAGTAGATGCAGATTTTTAAAAAGTAGAGGAGGAAAGTGATGGAAACTATGAATTTCCAACATAGGAAAGAACTGGATTCCATAAAACAGATTTAAACAGATACCCAAGAGATTGAAAATTATATTGAAAGTATGCAGAGCAGAATCAACCAAAGTCGAGACAGACTATCAGATCTAGAAGACAGGATTGCAGTTAGTGATCATGAAATGAAAGACTTCTTAAAAATATCAAAGGACCACAAAAAAATCAATCTAACAGCTGCTAGATGATGCAAAGAAGAATAACATAAGATTAATTGGAATCAATGAAAGCAATCAGGAGATGGCACAAATGACATTAAAAAAAAATTTGTTCACAGAAGTAATAGTAGAAATTTTCCAAGCATGGAAAAAGAATTTGACATACACAGAAGTGAAGCATGTAGAACTCCAATAAGTCAGGATCAGAAAAAATCTACACCAAGGCATATAATTATTAACACTTCAGAAGTACAACACAAGAGCAAAATATTTAAAGCTGTTAGAGAAAAGAAACAAATTACCTATAAAGGAAGACTAATAAGAATCAAAGCAGAATGTCAGCACAAGCCCTTAAGTCAAGGAGAGTTTGGAGTGAAGTATTTTAAGCCCTAAAAGAAAACAACCTCCAAACCCACATTGATTTACCATGGAAAATTGTCTTTCAAAATTGATTGAGAAATAAGATACTTCCATGATAAAGAACACCTGTAGAAATTCATGACTACCAAATCAGCACTCTCAAAAGTCCTGAAGGATGTTCTAGGAAAAGACAAGAAAGAAAATTTCAAGAATCCCAGTAGAATGAATCCACTAGGCAAAGACAGCAATAAAATAGAAGAGAATGAAAGATAATCAACAACAGAAATATAATATGCTGATAAGGACAAGTCA
>NW_004955485.1:6431045-6433121 GCF_000276665.1 Chinchilla lanigera | reverse complement strand
TGTATTAAATCTGTTCCCTTGCAAACCCTGACTACAACAAGGTAGGCTTACAACAGCTGCCTGCAGAGGCAGGTGTGGAAGAGTGCAAAAACGCTATCTGCATGCTGGAGACCCAAAGGATTTAGTCACAAGTCGAAGGCCTGGAACTCACTGTAGAATCCCATGTGAGTCCACATCAGGAAGCTGAAGGGTTTGCGCTGCAAGGCTAAAGAGTCTGTGATGGAAGCCGGGAGACAGACAAAAGGCAAAGCCTGGAACTCCCCCAAGGAAACAGAGGGAAGTCTTCCTCTTTATTTCCCCTTTGTATTCCATTCAGGCTACAAGCCTACTGGTTGGTGTCACTCACACCCAGAGTGGGTCTTCTATCTTCAATAAAGCCCTTCAGTCACACCCAAAACTATGCTAAGCCAATCAGTCAGGTGTTCATTCCTCAAACTGACATAATACGTAGCTATCACAATCCACCCTTTGTCAACTTGACAATCAGACACATTTCCTTAAAGCACACTTAGTCTCCAGGTACAAAGACAAGTCCAGGCCTAGCATGATGCAGCTCTCCTGTGTGCAAACAGAAACACTAATTCCCTCCCCAGTACAGAAGGCAAGGCTTTCTTTGGGTGATGATTACTCCCAACATTTCCCAACTTAAACCTTACAGCACAGGTTTAACAATGTTCAAGAACCAATGTTAAGCCTATCAACATTATGTTACAAAGGAAGCCTATTAACAGAATAGGAGAGAACAATTATTATCCTTGCTTCTGTAACTAGTACAGGGCCATAGCTGGTATGTATAACCACCTTTTTGTGCTACTCATTCTGTGTCCCCTTGGCCTTCTGCAAGTACCTCGGCAAATGTTGGTTCTTTCCCTGGGGGAGTGATCCATTCCTTCATTCCTGAAGTTTCTTGGCCATTTGTCATCCTACCTGGGTTGCTGGTTGTAGTTTCCTAATGATGAATAATAGGACATAGGAGGAAGCACCCTAAAGTATGTCTGGCACTCCAAGTATTTCATTCCTTTTCTCCATTGTAGAATAACAGTACAGTTTCCTCTTGAGAGTCTGGGTCAGTCACCCCTGGCAAGACTGTAACTCCCTTCTCAGTTATTTCACTCAGATCCAAGAGGAGCCCAAGTGACATGAGAAGGAAGGCTTAGCTTCCAGTTCAATAGAACCTTGTGGTGCTTCCTGATGTAAGCCTTCCCTACTCTGGAACTAAGACTTTTAGGCCAGCAGGGCACAAGGCTGTAGGAAGAGAGAACAAAAATTTTACTGGTGGATCACTAAAGGCAATGGTGACTGGTACCATTCCCACTTCCACGCCTTGATTCCTGGGCCCAGGATGCACTTGTGAATGGTACAGTATTCCTAATGCCTGTCTCGCTCAGTTCATTATTGGTGTATAGGAACATTACTGATTTTTGTCTGTTAATTTTGTATCCTGCCAAAATACTGAATGTGGTTATTCGAGGAGTATTTTGGTGGAATTTTTTGGGTCTTCTGTGTGAGAGATTATTCATCTGCAAATAACCATAATTTTGCCTCTTCCTTTCTTACAGATATCCCTTTTATTTCCTTCTCTTGCCTGATTGCTCTGGCTAATGTTTCAAGTACTATATTGAACAGGAGTGGTGATGGTGGACATCCTTGTCTTCTTCCTGATTTTAAAGGGAAAACGTTCACCTTTTCTCCATTCAATATGATGGTGGTAGTAAGTTTGTCGTAAATGGCTTTTATCAGATTGAGACAAGGTCCTTCCACGTGTATTCAAAATCTTTTCTTTTGAATGAATATTGCATTTTGTCAAAGGCTTTCTGTGCATCTGTTGAGATGAGCACATGATTTTTGTCTTTGTTTCTGTTTATGTATATTTATTGAACTATATATGTTGAACTATTCTTTTGTCCCTGGATGAAGGCTACTTGGTCATAATACATGACTTTTTGCATTCTATTTATCAGTATCTTGTTGAGGGCTGTTGTGTCTATGTCATTAAACAGACAAAACTGTAGTATTTTTTTCTTGGTTGAGTCCTTGTTTGGCTTTGGAATCAGAATAACGATAGCTTCCAAGAAT
>NW_004955485.1:6403558-6429755 GCF_000276665.1 Chinchilla lanigera | reverse complement strand
TCATTACCTCTTGGGTTTTATTTACTCTTTCAGGTTCTTACATTAAGGAGACAACACAATGTTTACACATGTGGGTCCCATTTATCTCACTTATAAGTATGGTCTCTAGTGGTACCCATTGGTGTATCATTCTTTATTTTGGCTCTCTGTTTTTCTGATGCGGTGTGTGACAACAGTCTCAGAGCCATCCTGAAGGTAGTTACGGTGAGCAGTGCCAAATTCTGCAGAGGTCAGGTTAGACAGGGACTGAGATGGGCCCATTGGATTTGGCATGAAAGTACCTATCTGTGGAGTTGTGACACGGCTGTACCAAAACAATGGTGGCTTTACTTATTTTTAGGATAAAGGATGTGCCCGTCGGCATGGCTTACATGTGGAGTGAGTCCCCTTTCTAGCATGCTTGGGAGAAACCCAGTTTAGTTTTGTGGCTCTGCATTAATTATTAATAACATCCCCTTTCACTCTCAAAACTGTTGTGATTTGGATGATCAACCACATGCTCATCTGTTTACAAGGCTGTTCATGAACGGTATTAGAGTATCCCTTCCAACTTGCTTCTCTCATGGCTAATCTTCTGTTCTCCTTATTATAATATCTTAATTGAAACCTGCCCTGTGTCCTCTGGCCTTGTTGCCTGCACATGCCACACCTGTGCTTGAAATCCTCTTGTTTCTTCTCTTCAAAGGTTAATTCCTACTCATCCTTTAGCTATTGCTATGGATGTAACTGTGCCCCCCTCTCCTATGTTGTAGTCCTAACCTCTAGTACTTCAAAATGTGACCTTATTTGGAAATAAAGTTTTCACACAGAGGCAAGTGAGTTAAAATGAGGCCATTAGGATAGGCCCTAAACCAATATGACTCTGACTGTATAAGACGGAGACATTAGGAGACAGACAGAAACGGAGAAGACCATGTGAAGGTAAAAGTAGAGACTTGGGTGATACTTCTATAGCCCAAGGAACATCAGAGATTACCTCTAAAAACCCAGAAGACACTTGTTATGGGCATGAAATAGATTCTCTCAGCTGTCAGGAGGAACCAACACTGCTAATATTTTGATCTCGGAATTCTAGTCTCAAGAATTTGCAACAATAAAGTTCTGCTGTTTGAGACACTTCCTTGGTGGTATTTTGTTGAACAGGGTACACTGGGCAGCTTTTCACTGTGGGGATAAAATACCCGAGACACACAGCTTAAAGGAGGAAGGGTTTGCTCTGGCTTGTAGTTTCAGAGATTTCAGGCCATGGTCTGCTGGCTCCAAGGCAGAAACATCATGGTGGACGGGCAAGGTGGACAGTGGCTGCTAACCTTGTGAAACCAGGAAGCAGAAGAGATAGAGAGGGAGGGATCAGACTCCAGGTATGGTCCCGAGGTCACACCCTGTGACTCACTCAGATATGAGTGGGTCTTAGGTAATGAGCTCATGAGAACAATAACCAAAAAAATCAAACAAAACCAGAAAGCTCGTGTTGGTTCAACTTCTCACGATGAGACAGCATTTTTCAATTAGCCTCCATAAACAAATACCTAACTTGCTATCTTGCTTGACCCCTGGCACTCCAGAGGAATGTAATTTTGTTGTCCTTATGTACTGATTAAAAACCGCAAGCTAGCATGACTTGGTAGGGTTAGAGTTTAACTCTGGAACAGATATAGTGCTGTGATGGGATTGGCTGTTAGAATAGCTCCGTTTAAGGTACTATAGTTATAGAGACCTCGGGAAACTTAAGCATTCTTGTATACAGCCTAGAAATTCTATGTAGATGTTCTTTTTTCTAACTCTCTCTCTCTCTGTGTGTGTGTGTGTGTGTGTGTGTGTTTTAAGCACTCAGGTACGGTTGTGTTGTGAATGTGTCCCCCCCAGAATTCATACTTTGGTTCTTGGGGAGTGATTAGGCTATGAAGACAGAGTGCTCATGAAGGGGAGCATTACCTCTGTAACAGGGACCTCAGCTGGGTAGCTTGTCCCTTGCAGCAGGGGAGGATACACCAAGGTGCTAACTAGGAATCAGGAAGTGAACCACAGACACCAAGGTCGCCAGCTCCTTGACCTTGGATATCTTGCTCTCCAGAACTGTGAGAAGTCGATGCCTCCCACTCTGCGTACTCTGCTGCAGCAGCCCAAATGGACTGAGAGAGGCCAGCTATTCTCCATCTTCCTGCTGATTGCATTATTGAGAACTTAAACACAAAGCGTCCCCACATGCTCACAGTCTGTCTGAAAATTCTATTTTAATGTCTAACCTCTCTAGAGTTTTTTTTTTTCCCTTTAAGTGAGGATCACTGTGGATGTCTTATGAGGTTTTGTGGGGATTTAATGGGATGACTGATTTGAAATTTCAGGAAGTGCCTTGTGTGGGGGCACACGCCTGCAATCCCAGCTTCTTAGGAGGCTGAAGGAGGAGGATGGCAAGGTTGAGGTGAGACAGAGAAAGAGAGGAAGGAGGAGAAGGAGATGGAGAAGAAGAGGAGAAGGAGGAGGAAGAAGGGGAGAAGGAGGAGGAGGAGGAAGGGGGAGAGAGGGAGAAGGAAAGAAGGAAGGAAGGAAGGAAGGAAGGAAGGAAGGAAGGAAGGAAGGAAGCTGAGTCTGTCCCCTTCTCAGGAAGTATATTTCTGATAAAACTGGGTGAGCATAGCGGTTAGCTACCTTATTTCCCATGCTTAAGCCCCCAGATGTTGCAGGCCCCCTCTGTCTGAGACTACAAGCATGAGCCACTCTCCTTTAAATATCAGAACTAAAAGGCAAAGCCTCTTTGGCCGTACTTCCTTCGAGGGATTGAGTCTCGGTCCTAGAGCTCTTGCTGGTCTGAAAGTCAGACCAGGCTCTGCCTCCCAAGGCGGGCAGACTAACCGCTGTCGCCAGGTATGGTCGTCTTTCCTGTCCAACTTCCAGCCCCCTGAGGTCCTGGCCTGTTGTTGGTGTCACTGGGTGACACCTCGTGCTGTTGGTCCCCACTTTAGGACTGAATCCTGCTCACTTTCTACACAGCACCCAGAGGTGCCACAAGGCTGCTTTCAGAGCTTCCCGAACCTGGGGGTGCACCGCAGAGCCCGGGAGCGGGTCTGTCTTCTGATCTGTTCACGCGGTGCTGGGGTCGCACAGCATCTCTGCCCAGGGACAGCCTCGTGGGGAAGCTCCTCACAGGACAGCGTCGCGGGTCCTCTCCACAGCACCTGCTGTAACCTCTGCTCTGCTCACCCAGGCCCCCTTGACGCAGGCTTCCTAAATAGAAGTTCCGGTGAATATTAAGGTTACAAACAAAGATGGAGAGCGGGTGGGGGAGGGAGGAACTGTCTGCCCTTACTCCATTCTCACCTGATGCCCTCAAAAGTGCCCGTCACAGGAGGCTCAGACTCTTCACTACACTGTAGGGTGCCTAAGAGGAGAGGCGTTTACCGGCCAGCAGAAATCAGGGGATGAAGATTTCATACACGAATTCAACCCCGTGAGGAAGGCCTAATGCCCACAGGAAGCTAATGGAAGGAATGAAATGTCCTGAATGCACACTTTTAGGTCAGAGGTGGCAGAGTGTTTCCGTAACGGGCCAAACTATAAACACCTTTGCCTCTGTAGGCAAAGATGTCCCAACCAGAACAATTTATCTCTGAGGTCAGAGAGCAAGAGTGCCTATGTGAACAAAGAACGTGGCTGTGCTCCAGTAAATTTTATCTACAAAAACAAGCGGTGGGCGGGGTCTGGCTTCCGCAGTGCAGCTCACCAGGCACTGTTGCAGGAGCAGGAAGCCACTGTGGGCATCTAGCGTAAGCCACCCCCCTCACTGGCCCACACCAGACTCAAGACCTCCCTGAACAAGCAAGGTTCAAGGCTGCCTGTGTTCAAAAGAGGTCAGACAGATCATTTTTTCTCTAAGGTTTCCTACTTTAAAAAACATTTTATGGGCCAAATGACACATACCCTATAGCCCAGAATTACCTAAAAAGCCTCATTTTGAACCTCTGATTTAAAAACCATGTAATAGGCTTTGCTAGGTACATGCTTTTACTAGTGAATTCTTAAAAGAAAAACTTATTTAGGAGATATTATTAGACCCATCTTATGGAGGAGGAAATTGAGTCTCTCCAAGGTCACACAGCTGACAATTTGTGGAGCTAGGCTTCAGGCCATCCTGGTGGTTGTTCTGCCTGAGTGTTATTTTCAGTACCCACAGGTTGCCGTGTTACATTTCCTTAGGAAAGACAAGGGCAATCTTAAGCTTTGGGAACTATCAGAACTTACGCACGTGTCTCCTGTCTCTGATGCTTCCTAGCCTGTGTGGCCACAACTGCGAGATAATGTGTTTCCGTTGCTCAGGCCACGCAATCTCTCGTACTCTCTGACAGCAGCTAACACATCCATCGGCGAGTGACTAGATAAAGTGTGGAGTTCAACATGGACTGGAAAAGAACAGCTACTGATCCATAAAGCAGTGAGTTAAGTGAGTTAACTGACTTAAGTGAGTTTCAAAACAGTGATACTGCAGAAGAGAAGCCAGACAGGACGGAGCATACACGGTGTGAGAACATCTGGAAGAACCGCTTGCATCTCGAAGGATGGCAGCCCACCAGTGCTTTCCTGAGTCAGGGCAGTGATGAGTCTGTGCACACAGGGCCAGAAATGAGGGTCTCCAGGGGCATGTGGAAATTCTGGGAGTGAAGGATATGTGTACTGTCTTGATTATGGCGATCGCTACGTGGTTGTGGTTGTGTACCAAACTTGACTTGTAATCTTTATATATGGGCAGTTCATTATATCTCAACTAAGCTGTTTTTATTTTATTTTTTGAGACAGGGTTTCATTTATAGTGTAGGCTGGCCTTGAACTCACTATGTAGCCCAGGGGGGCCTCGAACTTACAGTGATCCTCCTGTATCAGTCTCCTGAGTGCTGGGATTACAGGTGTGCACTTTTTAAAGCTCTACATATGCTAAATGTGGCTCTCTGAACCCAGATTCTTGAATTTTTGTATAAGAAATCTAGCATATTAAGAGCGTCTTTAGTTTTTTCCTGGAATGTTGCATACTTTCCCTTAACAAACTGAATTTCTTCCAAAGAGTTTCTATCACAGATTGAAGACTGGATGCAGCCATGAGGTTGCCACACGAAATGACCCAGTTCAGACAGGAATGTACCCAGTCCACAGATATTTCCTGTAAAGCTGGCAAATGTGGTATAACGTTCCACTCTCTGAACATGAAACTGTTCTAATGTCTCCCAAAACAATGACTTCAAACTGTGTTCTACTGTAGAGACCATTCTAATTTCAACATTAGTAGAAAACCTGCAACAATTCATAAGTACTGTTTATCTTAAGAAATGATAGGCCTTTTGTAAGTAAGGAAATATTTATAAAAATAGAATAACAGTAATTTAACTCTAATATAGTTTTGCACTGTCGAATCTTATGACTAATAACAATTATAGTAAATATTAGGATTATGATTTGTATTGTTCCCAGTTTTCCTGTTCCAGAGTTTCATATATATTTCCTTTTATAAAAATTCAGAAGGAGAAGAATCAAATGGAACACAGCAAGAAGAATTCTTCAGAAGGCTGGAACTTACCAGAGGGCCAATTCAAACTCTGGGAGCGAAGAGTAGCTGGCCAGGTAGGTTCCGCAGTAACTGAATGAAAGTAAAGTATAGTCCAGAAGAATATTGCCTGAAACACAAAACCCATTGCAAGGGCTTGATCACCACGGTCTGCTTATTTATGCTCTCACAGTTTGTTTCTGTTTTGTAGTGATTTTCACATAGTTCCAAAGTATTTATTGGAGTAAAAGATCTCGTGGGTGACTTCTAAGACTATGAGCACAAAACTATGTTAAAAGCAAAGCTAAGATCCACTTTACAAGATACTGGAGTGCACTACTATTTGTCTATTTATTTTCCTGGGAAACTATCTTGTAGATAACAATATGTAAAACAACCACCATTGATAATTTCCTACCACTTTGTCTGTAATTCGGTAAGCCCCCCTATTACTATGTTATCCTTCTTTTACTCTTTAAAATTAAAAAAAAAAAAAGATACTGGAGTGAATTAATACCACTGGGTCACTGTCTCTAGACTTCAGTGCAGAACTGAGCATACTGTACCCTAAATTTCCCAACATGATGTGAAATGACCCCAAAGTCATAAAGTATTTCATAGCTCATCAGTATATGAGTATAATTAGAACACTTTTTCAAACTTTATCTTGGGGAATTGCAGCTGTTCTAGCTTATTTTCTTATTCTATTATTAAGCCACATTTGACTTCCAGATTAATAGGGTGCAACTCTTAGAACAACTGTCAAAAGTTCTATTATCATTTGTACTCCAAGTTGAGGAAATGCAACTTGCCTTTAAAAGCAAGCCTAGCAACAAGACCTTTAAGATGTGCATGCATCGTGTTGGGGATGTAGCTCAGTGGTAAAGCGCTTGCCTAGTCTGCCTGTGACCCTGGTTCGATTCCTAGCAAAGAAAAAAGGGGACACAAAGAAAGTATCCTGAGGTTTCTGAAACAGGGCAGTGTCTGCCCCTGCTCCTCAGGGTTTGGGGTCTGTTTCCTCTCCCCGTTATCAGCTCTTCCGGGGGTGCTTTCTGCAGGTATGCACTTTGCCTGCACCTAGCTCTGCCTTTCTATTCACGTCTCTCTGGCTTTTCTGTCACTCTTAATGGCCCTTTCCTGTTTTTACCTGATCATAGCACAATCTTAAACGTGATCTTCTTAGCATAGTCTAGTTAACGAAACAACGTGCATCTAAAATCATTTTCCTGTAGGACGAGGCCTTACTAGAAGGGTTTTCTATCCTTGCTACCCAGTTACTTCCTCCATATGTGGATGTTATTAATTTTATGTATTTTTAAATTAAAAGTGGTTTTTTTGAAGAAAATATTTTAAAAGCCTAGGAAAAATATATATCCGTTGTGGTTCTACTACCAAATTGGGCATATTTCTTCCCGGCATTTTCTTCTGTGTGCTTATTTGGAAAAATGTACTTACAAATATATTTTCTTTAAAAGTAGCCTGGCTTTTTATAGCTACAATCATTGTACACTAAATATTATATATAACTCTCCATTTTAAAATTGGAAGTTTGATCATACATAGTATTGCATCCTGTTGGGTTTTTATTCATACTATAGTAAGCATTTTGTCACTTTTCTTAATATTTCTTTTAAAACTTGATTATTCATGATAGCACATGCCTGTAATCCCAGCATGTGCGGAGGCAAAGTCAGGAGAATCACCACGAGTTCAAGGCCAGCCTGAACTACATAGCAAGAGCCTGTCTCAAAAAAAAGGTAATTTTTGTTTTGGCAATTTTTTAATTTTTAAAATAAAAAAAATCTAAAAAAAGGTAATTTTTATGTTTGTAATAATACCCCTATCTGGGATGCTTTAACCAGATGCATTTATTTAACCAGATGAATGCCACTGGGGATATAGGCTGCTTTCAATCTTTTGTTATTATGACAGTGCTTTTAACTTTGTGCACAAGTCTTTTACCATATTTCTGGTTACTAAATTAAAATTGAATTTTACTTGTGGTAGACATAAATACAAATGTCTCAGGGAGACTGTCTCAATTTAGACTACTACTTTTGGCAAACAAGAATACTACTAACTTCCCTGCACTGGAAATTGACAAGTCAAGATCATTAAAAAATTGTGACGTTGATAAGCAGGAAAACAACACTAAACAGGTCAATAACAATTTTTAATGAGTATTGAGATGGGACCTCTTTCGGGTTGTTTTGTTTTGTTTTGTTTTGTTTTTTGAGACAGGGTCTCACTATGTAGTTCAGGCTAGCTTTGAGCTCACAGTGATCCTCCTGTCTCAGCCTCCAGAGTGCTGGCATTACGGTCATGTACCACCATGCCCAGCTGAGATGGGACTTCTTTTGATGTTTTTGGTCATTAATAATTTTGTGATTTGTCTGAGCAAGTTCTTTTACCTTCTTCCTCATGAGACATTTGTCCTTTTTTCTTATTGTTTCATAAATACTCTGAAAATACCTGATTATATTTGTTCCAAAGAGTTCCCTCAGTTTGATATTTGCCTTTTAACTTTTCATGGTATTTTTATGTTCTTAAGTTTTAAAATTGTATATAAATATGTCAATCTTTTAATTTTTAATTTTTGTGTATGGAATGTTCTTCCCTATCATTTCAATATTCTGTCTTACTTTCTTCGGCTTTTGGAGTGTGTTTGTTTATATTTAATGCTTAATTCCCTGTGATATATAGTTTGATATATGGTGTAATGTGAGTTTCTAACTAGATACTTTTGTTCAGATATTGGGTTCTCTTAACATCATTGTTGAATAATCCATACCCTTGGGCGGGGGGAATTTCTCTCACCACAACATGTGGTGTCCGAAAGAGCCCCTGCCTTGCCACTGTCCTCTTTCAAGTTTTACTCTTTTTCCCAGATGAATTTGCAATCATTTAAGTACTCCTTGCTCTCTAAATCCTGACAAACCTATCACAAATATTAGAAATGTTAGAATAGTACTCTTATTTATAATAACCAGGCTTCTCATTCAGGAAGGTGTCATTGTGGAGCTAAATAGTTTAAATAAGTGATTTTGTTATTTTCTTCATCCAGATTGCTCATATGTCTTGGATTATTTCTAAGTATTTGAATTTTCTGCTTGCATGGGTATTAATTTTGCAACTAGCATCTTAGTGAGCATTCTTTTGTTAGTCCTAGTAGACTACTGCCTTACCCATAATCTCCTTTCCGATTTTTAAATTTTTTTGATTTGGATGCATTGATTAGAACTTTGAGGCTGATATTAAATAACTGTGGTAGAAATAGGCATCTTTGACATTTTATTACCAATTTACTGTAAATTCTTCTAGGGTTTCAGTATTCAATATGGAGGTTGGCTAATGGTTTGAATTAGTCCTCATGGACGAGAGCCAAATAACTAAGTGTGGGAGGTTTTAACAGTCAAGGGTACTTACAGCCCACATAGTTCCCAGCATACAAACGGGTTATGCTTTATAAATTGCCTTAATCTGTTGAGAACAAAGACAAATTTCCCCACAAATACAATGCTACAAATTGCCAGTATTCCCTGATTTCACCCCGAATCCTCAAGGCTCCAGAACTCAGACCAGCCTCTAGCATGAGCTTTCCATCCCTGGAGCGCGAGACAGAGACCCTAAAGATGCGCGGCAGCCCACTTGGTGCCGGCCACACCCGTGGACTCATCCATGGTAACTCAGATGGGGGCCCCAAGTACCCAGCACGAGTGTGTGCATATCCATGTCATCACGACGACCTCACATTAGATCTACCTTTATCCCCATTTCATGGGTGAGAAAACTGAGGCTCAGAGGCTTTGTCTTCATAAGTTATTCAAACGCCAATTCACCTGGATTTTCAATAAATCATTAGGAAAGAAAATATTGCTCTGAAAAAGGTCAGTCTTCTAGCCCCATGCTGCTCGAAGTTTAATGTGCACAATCACCCTGAAAATCCTGTTAAAATGCAGAATCTGACTCAGGCGGTCTGGGGTGGGAGGCCGGCTGCATTTTTAAGCAGCCCCCCGCCCCCAGTAGCACCAGTGTTGATGGTAAGCAGACCACGGCAGTAGTAAGGCTCTAACTTACTTGCTCTTTAGTGATCTGCTTCATTCTATTTAAAACAAAAGCCTTCAAAACACAAGCCACCTTTACTTATAAGAACTAGATTTGGTCAAATCTTACAGTGAAATCATTCATTATGGGGCAGAGGAAGTGCCCCCCAGAATACCTTTTAACTTGGTCCTTCTGGTCAATGCAGGGAAGTTGTATATGTGGATGAGGGGTTTTAGCCTCCGGTCCGAAAAAGCCACAACTTCATAAGGAACGTTAGTTGCCACGACGCCCACAATTCCATTAATACACTGGAGTACCGTCTTTTGCTTGGTTTCAATGTTAATAAATATTACATAATTTCCAGAAGGGTAGCAAATGGTGTTGTCGTTGACAAAGTGAACATTCTGCTTAGGGAATCCTTGCACCCATCTTTGGGGAAAGATATGTCACATCAATATAACACGTTCCAGATAATTTTTCCTTCTTTAACAAAGCAAACAAAAAGTCATCAAAGCACATCTCTTCTATTTCACTCCCTTTCTGCCCCAAACAATCCCTCAGATAAAAAGAACACATCTGCTGGCTATGCTACCAGTTTGAGTCAATGAACTACAGAAACATAAAAGTTGACCCAAAGCTGCAGCGTCCAAAGGGCCTCTACATAGAAACTTTTCAGTAAACAAAACTCTGACCAAACCTAAGGCTGTCTCACAAGGATTTCCACGCTTCTGCATGCTTGGAAGAGAGAAGGTGAAAACAATCCCAGAGTGAAATGAGCTTCATTCTAGTGGAAAACAGGCTTCACCCTGGGCCTTTCTTTTATAATTAGCTTTCATTTTAAAAATAAACTTTAAAAAACAACTTTGTGTAGGTAAACACACTTTGTAATTGTACAACAAATAGGAAAATTCTTTGTTGTAATTGTACAACAAATTGTAAAATTCTTTACACAGATGTATGTTGCCATATTTTAGACCTAAAAATATGGATAAGGGGCTGGGGATTTAGCTCAGCGGCACAGCGCCTGCCTGGCAAGTGCAAGGTCGTGAGTTCGATTCTCGGTACCGGAAAACAAACAAACAAACAAACAAAAAATATGGATAAATGTAGACAAAAAAAGAAAGGAAGAAAATGTGGTCAATATAAAAAAAGGTTAGAAGGGGCTGGGGATTTAGCTCAGCGGCACAGCGCCTGCCTGGCAAGCGCAAGGTCGTGAGTTCAATTCCTGGTACCGTAAGAAAAACAAACAAACAAAAATAAATAAAAAATAAAAAATAAATAAAAAAAGGTTAGCACATGCAAGGCACATCCTGTTAAGTGAGGAGTGTGTGGTATACGCTAGCAGGGAGGACAGTCTGAGTAGAGAGACTGCATTCTACTTAAATGGTAAGGTGCGACGTTGAGGAGTGACTCGGGAGGCTGGAGGAGTATGCTGCCCGGGGCAGAGGGCGGAAGCCCGGGAGGGTGGAGAAGGAAGGAGATACCACCTCTATCTGCAGCGCTTTACTCTTTTCAAAGCCCACTCACTGCAGGTGCAAAAGGGAGTTAGAGGACAGGGACGACCGTCCTAACCAGCGGGGGGAAGTCCAAACAAAACAGATGGTAAAAGGGCTGCCCCGTAGGGGGTGGGGCTACGTAGGAGAGGTCAGGGAACCGGGTCACCGAGGGAACACGGAGCCAGCGCGAGCAGGCCGAAGTGATGGTTGCGGAAAAGGAATGTTGGGGGTGCGAGGAAGAGTCGGGGTCGCGGGAGAATGAGGGAAAGACAGAGAACAGCCACCGATCGCAGGATCGAGGGAGTCTGCAGTAAGGTTCGGGCGCCGAGAAGAGAGCTGGCCCACGGATCGGAGGAAGCAGAGGCTAAGGAAGCTTGTGGGTCCCAGGCTGCCCAAGACCGAAGTCAGGACCCGGGCGTGGACGCCGCACCTCACAGACAGGCTCGCGCCGGCGGCGTGGGCGTAGTAGGACGCGTCCTCTCGCTCCCGGCCTAGCGCCATGGGCTGCCTTTCCCTCCGCGGACACCGGCCTGGTACCCCGGCGGCCCAACGCCTGGCCCGGGCCTGTTACTCTGCGGCCTTCTTTGTTTACACTCGTATCCAGGATACCGTAACCCCCGCGCCCATTGGATCCGCCCTTTGGCCAGCTCTGGCTCGAGTCTAGTGGATTTGTGGAACTGCCGGGCATGTCGGCCAATGGGAGAGCGTTAAAGGAAGCAGTGGGCGGGCCCTTCCGTGAGGTCCCGTCCCGGGTACGTCATTACGTGTCAATCAAAGTCGAGAAGCTAAGCCTCTGCAGTACTGACCGAGCCCAACACTGTCCCAGCGCTTTGCAAGCAGTATTTCATCTTCACGTGCCCCGTTTGCCCCGTCGTGTCGATGAAGAAAGTGACGAGGGAAGCAGCTTGTCCAAGGCTATAAAGCGGAATGGGATTTAAGTTCAGGTCTAGTTAAAATCCAGAGCCCGAGGCCCTTTCCTGCTGTATGACGCTTCCAGGTGTGCGCTCTGGCCCCGCAGGGGGCAGCCGGCCTCAGGACTCACCCCATGGAGTGGTCAGCAGCTTGTCACCGACCGTCCTCCACCCTTCCCCTCTGTTCCCCTCCAGCCCTCTGCTCTTCTTTGCCTTCCCCCCTTCAGTTCTTCTTCCTGTCCCGCCACCGTCAACCTAAATCCAGAACAACGAAAGAGAGGTTTTCCAAAGAAAATGATATTTAGGAATAGCAGAGCACTACAACGGGACTACACTTGCTGTGATAAATAGTGGGCAAGTTGGAAGAAGGTGAGAAAACGGAATTTTGAAAAGTAGGAGGGTTATATCTGATATTTTGAAACATTACTCCTCGGCCACTGTGCTCAACAACGAGAGGGCATCCATGTGAGGTTGAACAGACAGTTGCTGGGCAGCTGTCCTTGTAGAAGTACTTTTTGTTTAAAGTCACAGTGGCGTCTATGTAAGGCCGTAGTCTGGCAGAGATTTTTGTGATAGTTTTTACCAGGCCCTTGAATTCAGAAGAACTCTTCCTATTTGTTCACTCATTTATTTATTTTATTTATTTATCTGGTTAGGGTCAATCCATGTGACTCCATTTTGATTCTGACGACTTTCACATTTTTTTAAACAAACTTCATTTCTCTCTCAAGTATTTATTGAGAGCTTGGCATGCATTCATATATCATGCTCACGGTCATTTGGAACGAAATAGTGAACAAGACAGATAAAATTCCTCCCTTTCTGGGGGGACTCAGCAGGAGGACTAGACATTCACGTCACACAAATGTAGAGTTATAGATTAAAACAGGAGTAAAAGGAACGTGATATTATGGATGCTTAAACTGGCAGCCTCGCCTGAAGACCAGGTGTCATTTGGGGGATGGTGATCAGATATAGAAGGGAGTCATTTCTTGTTAAGTGGACAACAGGACTCTTTGCAAAAACTGAATTATACAAGAAAGTACACAGATAGGCTTAGGAGAAGATTCAGAGAAGATTTAGAGACTGGCTAAAATTCGGCCAAGCAGAGAATCTTTGTTACTAGGTGAGGCTGCCAGTTTAAGCATCCATAATATCATGTTCCTTGGGTATAAATTCCCACTTGTCTGTGCTGTACTGGAGTCCAGTCCAACCTCCTTCGCCAGCTGTCTTTCCATTCCAGGGTTCCTATACCTGCCACAGTGGTCAGGAGCAAAGTCTGCCTTACCATACTCTAACAAATACCACTAACTTCTTCAACACAACTTAAATGAGTTAAGGATGAATTAAGGATGGCTTCTGTGTGCCTATGCAATTCCCTGAAGGTCCAAGGGTGAGGAGTTGGACAGAGGGGCTGGAGAGGCAAAGGACAGCTGTGTGTACCAAGGAAGGTAGGACCTCAGCTTGGGTGAACTGGGAAAGACAGTCCATTAAAGCAAAGAGATGAGAAGAAATACTGCCGCTGAGGCTGGAAAGCTAAAGGTCATGTTGTAGCAGAAAAACCACTATCAAGCCCAGTGGAAGACTTTGCACCGAGGAGTTAGAAGGCAACTTTTATTACACCAGCAGGCTGGGAAACCCAGAGGTTCAAATCACCAGCCCAGAGTCAGGTCTGGGTTCAGTTTAAATAGGGTTTGTGGGTGGGAAGTGCAAAGCTGGTAGCAATTTATTACATGATTGGTTCCATGGAATACAAGAATCAGTCATATGCTGTCAGGCAGACTTACTTAAAAGGAATTGTTTGATGTTCTGGGAAGGAGGGGAGAGGGTGTGAGTGGAGAAAATAGAGTTCAATGGGTCCTTGACTGGGCCGGTCTGTCCCAGACAGGAAGTCCCTGAAGCAAGTTGAAAACAAAATATAGTTTTCTAACTAAGAAAAACACAAGCTGGACCCTGTCAGGTTGGCCCAGCACATGATCAAAGAGAAGTAGACAGCCAAGGCTGATTGTGTGACAGGCAGCGTGAGCACAGTCACAGGCTATGAACTGATTTCTAACTTTGGCTATAACATGCCTACAAGTCTGCTATTCTGTAAGTGTGCCCTTACAACGTGAGGGACAAGTTGAGAATTCTGATCTTATTGTAAGAGCCATGAGCAATACATTAAATCATTTCAACCAAGGGAGTGATATGATCAGATCTATATTTATAAAAGGTCATTCTGGCTGCAGCAGAATATCAGTTGGGTGGGAAAACAAAGTTACTAGAGAGATCTGTCAGTCTATTCCACGGTCCCAAGTGGAGATAAAGCAGGATTTCTCAGGCTCAGCATTTGCAGTATCTTGGGCTGGATTGGAAGGAGGAATTCCTGTTTTACAGGATGTTTAGCAGCATCAGACAGCTGCATTTCCATAGCTGTGACCATTCAAAATGTCAGTGGACATTGTTAAATGCCCTTCCAGGGTGGGAGTACATGCAAGATCTCCGCTAGCTGAAGCTCACTAAGTGAATGCACTGAAGAGTTCTTTCAGAAGGCTAAAATCTATAGGATGAGGTGATGGGTTGATAAGGATGGAAAGGGGGAAGAATGAATTAAGATTCTCCTAGGTGTCTGATGAACACAGTCGAATGATTGTGTCCTAATTTATGAATAGAGACCTGTAATTCTACCCTAAAGCGTTTCTGTGCTGAGATATGAAGGGCAAACACACACAGTGCTCAGTGTTTTGCAACTGCACAAAACTATCTGGCAAAACCTGGTTTTGAGTCTCAGGGAGAAGTGGCCCTAAGACTTCTCATATACCGTTAACCACGGCCTGAGCATTTTCAAGCTAACACCAGAGAGGAATGTGAAGAGGTCAGTCCTGCCCCGGTCCCACAGTAAGTGGTTGGCAGAGGATGTAAGGTAGGCAGGAAACCTGGACCCTGGGAGAATGAAATCGACCAAGGCTAGATCAGCCATGACCCTGGGAGACTGAACCTTCCCAGCACAAGAGCAAAAGAGAAACTGAACAGAATGGAACAGAAAAAGGAGTCTTGTGTGGATCCCACTCCGTAACACTTTGGCTTTGGGGTCTAGATGGAAAGAGAGGCCTCTGGCTGGGTTTCTTGGGATGCCTGTGGCCGATAAGCACACGGAGATTGAAGGGAGAAGCCAGTGGACATTTTCTCATGAGCTGTGGCCCTTCCTCACATTCTTCTGTGCCCCATAATTAGGAAGCCTATAAAATCCTCTTACTGTACAAAACGTTCTGGACCATGGGGTGTTCAGCTTCTTGAACTGGAAACCTTGCACAACACGAGACAGACCCATGACCACAGACTCACAGCCCTGATCCCGAAGACAGCAGGCCTTTAGCTTCCTCATTCCCTCTACACCCTAGAAACTCTTGCTCTGTAAGAGAGCTGCTTTCGCCACTTTGGAGCCAATGGCCGCTCGCAGGTCTTTATCTTAAATAAAGCCTGTCCTGCCGAAAGGTTTTCTTTCTCTCTCCTTTTGTTTCTTACACTGTGCACTGTGCCAGGTTACAGAAGGATGCCTGCCCTTTCTTAGTCTGGGAGGGGAAATATAGATCTTTCAAGGAATAGACTGAGGTCGACAAATCAGGAAAATCTGTCCCAATCCTCACTCCAGAAGATTTATGAACACTGGGGACAAAATCTAAGACTCACATGTTCTACTTCTTTAGAGCGACCTTGGCAGTAGTCTTGGGCCGGAGAGGGAAGGGCCGAGGACCTGGTATAGTATCTAAGATTATGCCCCTGTGACCAGATGTGCCCAGTACTGAGCTCTACTAATCCAGCATCTCTCAAGCCCCGCAAGTTCAAACAAGCTTAACTGGCACAGCGTTAATGATGAGGACTGAGAAAATTTAAGTCAGGGGACATTATCAGGGGAGATTCCCAAATTCCAGCTAAGGCCATAACAGAGTTTACTTGTTGGGACTACACCAGTTCTCCCTGATCAAATTAGTAGCAGTTCTACTACTAACTTCAAGGCAAGAATATAAACAGAGACCTATAAACCATTTGTCCAACTGTTTTAAATTAAGACTTAAACTGTAAAAGTCAAACATAAATTATAAGAATAAAAACTGGAGAATCCAGCCAGGGATGGTGGTGTACACCTGTAATCCCAGCACTCAGAGGCTGAAGAAGGATTGCCCTAGTTTGATGCCAGCCTGGGCTACATAGTGAGTCCAAGTCCAGTCTGATCTACATAATGAGAACCTGTCACAAGACAAACAAACAAAAAATTAGAAAATCCAAATCTAAATTGTTTAAAGTCTAAATATCTATTTTACTTAGATCTTATTAAATATTTTATATAAGCAAAATACTTATAATTCAAAGGTTTGAAATCCGTCTAGCTGTCAAAAGAAAGAACTGGTATCAGGAGTCATACCTGATACAGCTAGACCTATATACATTTATAAATGTGGGAATAATTAAGTGTGTTCAATATTGCAAACCACTCCTCAGCCTCTGTGTACAACTGTGGTCAATGCCATACTAATTGATGAGGACCTTGGGAACCAAAAGCTGGAATCACAGAGAGGCAAGAAAATAGTCACTTGATTTTTTTGCGGGGTGGGGGGAATGATAATTATGCAAGAAGCAATATGAATAATCCATGCACATAAAATAATTAATTCTGTACAAACCAAGCTTGTGAGCTCACCAGATCAGTGAATGAAGTTGTGAACCTAATGGAGGAAGTTAGGAGAATTTTTATTGGAAAGCAGAAGGAAAAAAAACTTCTGGTTTCTCCAGGAGGGGAATCTGAAGAGTGGAATTTGCACACAGCCCCTCGGTGCAGAACTGTTTATGGATAAATGGGGCATGAGCGTTGCTCAATCGTTTAGTGACCACCTATCACACGGGGCTCTCTGAATTTAAGATGACCAAATGGAACCCAGGCTCTCTAACTCAGTTCTTCAGTATGTATGGTTTAAAAAAAAACTAGAAGTTGAGAGAGAACTGGTTATTTTGCATTTTAAGTTCCTGGAACCTCAGGTGAGGAGTGTCTCTAAACCTCTGTGGGAGAACTGTCCGAGGATATTGCTGCTTTCCTCTTGAAATGGGATTTTCCCACTTAAAGGCAACAGAAATTGGGAGTGTGGATGTAGGGGGATGAGAAAAGCACATCTCTTAAATCTAAGCTTGAGAATCAATTAGTGGCCCCTGGAATTTGGGGGAGAAGCGTATATGGATCAGCCACTAGAGGGTGGGTTGGAATGACAGCCTTGTTAATGAGGGGGAGGTCTTGTACCATCCAATATTCTCCCGAGGGCTTTCCTACCTGGAGAATGGGAGGACAGCAAGGGCACTGGCAAGGCTTCAGGAGACCATATTTGAGAAACTTGTCTGAGGGGCTGGAGGCCTTTGTGTGCCTCTTTCTTGACTGGATACTGATTTTGGTTAGGAAATTGGCTGGGGTCTTTAATCTTATAAGTACTGGCATAGCAGAATTTCCCCACCAGGTATTCCATTATACCATGTAGCAGGCTCCACTTGTTGGCTAATTTGATCAGGGAGAACTGGTGTAGTTCCAACAAGTAAAATCCATTTTGGCCTTAGCTGGAATTTGAGAATTGCCCCCAATTTTACTAGTAAATCTCTCCCTAGCTAGGGAGCAGGACACTGTGGGACAATTAAATTCGTGGTTAAATATTTGGCCTTCAAAGTGACATGTGAGAGCAGCAGTAGAGAATCTCTGCCTTGAGGTCCCCTCAACTGCAACTATGGCTGTAGACCAGGAGGAAAGTTTTCCAGAAGTGGAAGTCAAGACAGAATGAGTGGCCTTGTATCAATAAGCAGTCCAATTGGCTCACCCAGGATGTCTAAGTTAACCCAGAGTTCCTCAGAGGATTGGTAATGTCTGTTGATGGGCATTGCAGGTTCCCCTGGACCTCCTTAGTCATCAGAGCAGGAAATGAGGGTCTCACTGGCCTAGACCCCTCAGGAGTGGGGACAGTCAAGCCTCCAGGGCCACAAATCTGGCACAATAGCTTTCTAACATACAGAGCTGGGCCCAGGCGGAGGCTTGGTACAATCTCCTGTGCAGGGTCCAGTTCTCTTATACTGGAAACAGGAACCCTTTCCTTGGCTGTCTCTGGGTTTTTCTTAGATGACCTGGGTGAGTTTAAAGCATTACAATCACAAGAGCAGTATCCTAGCTTTTCACTTGTCTCTCTCCTCTGGATCCTGATAGTTGAACACAGAAAAGGTCGTGTCCAGCAATGGGGCCATCAGTGTCTGTGGCTCCATATGAAGGTTTTGTAGCTTGCACAGAATATCTGGGCTGACTGATAGACAAACTGATGTCCCATTGGTGCCTCCGCCTCTCTGGAGGAGGGGTGTACATTAGTATAGTTGTGGAAGACCTCTGCGAATCACTTATGAAACAAAGCTGGATTTTCCTCTGCACCCTGTAAGACGCCACTCACTTTATCATAATTAACAGACTTTTTAATGCATCTTTATATCCCCATAATAAGAGCAGCTGGCATATTGGACATCATTTCTAGCCTGTGCTGAGTATTATAGCCCCAGTTTGGCTCTGTTGAAGGGAAAATAGCCTCTCCAGCGTGGTTTCCTTCCCTTTCAAGGCATGTTGCTCATCTGCATAGTTGATAGCCTCTTAGAGGATTCTTTCTGGACTACATAGTGTGACTCTCAAAAAAAAAAAAAATACTGTTTTAGGAGTGTGTATGTATGGGGGTTCTGTTTTCGATCACTGAATGAAATGTGTTTTTTCCAAAATCACATCTATGTCACGACTGCCACCAGTCTGCAGTAATTTTAAGATACATTCCGATTTTCAGAGACATTAAAATATGAAGAAGTATGAATCTTAGAATGGGTGAGGTATCGTAGCAGTCAGCTAAGAGTTGATTCTAGGGTAAGACTAGAGTTGGAAAACCAACTCCATGATTTAAAAGTATGTCAGTCACTAGAAAATGAGTTGACCTCAGACCCTTAATTTTCTTATCCATGATATGCTAACATTGGCAACACTTACTTTTTAGGATTATTGTGAGTGTTAACGGTTTTTCAGGCAGAAGATTTAGCAGACACTTGGCAGGAAGTGTACACTTAACAGATGGGATTGTCTCCTACTGTTTTGCAACATTTTCATTTAATAATTGTCTTGGTTACTTTTCTCATTGCTGAGGCAAGATATTCAAAAGCCGATGTTAGAGGAGGGAAGGTTTATTTGGCCTCACAGTTGGTAGGGGTTTCAGTCCATAGTTAGCAGGGCGGCATGGCAGAGAGGCATCACAGAGGAGAAACAGTTCATGGCAAAGCAGGGCAGGCAGGAGACTGCCAGCAGTGAAGCAGCAAGCAGCAAGTGACAGCAGTAGCCTTCTTTCTGTCCCTTATATTCTATCCAGGCTACATGCCCTTAGGGTGGGTGGTACTCACACCCAGGGTGGACCTTCCCATTATCCACACCCAGAACTATGCCAAACCAATCAGTGGGCTAATTTAGTAATCACACACTCTTCACCCCAGCATCACACCCTTAATCCCAGCATGACATGCTGTAGATCCAGCCACCTCTGAAAAGCCCCACCTATGACCCCATGAGGCTTTGGGAGAACATCTAGCCATAAACCACAACAACAATGTACCTCGGATCTTGAACATGTTTCCTATCAGTATATGTAGATCTATGTCATCCCATTTAATGGTTGCCTTTTAATAGTGGGACTTTTTCTTCTCCTGTTCTTTAAAAAACTCAGTTTCTTAAATTTTATGTTTATCAATATAGCACATGGTAAAAAATTAAGTTGTATAGAAAGGTTTCCAAAGGACGATAGCCTCCACCTTGTTTCCATGGCATCCTTTCAGTGCTATGTTCTGAAGTCATCTTCCAGCTGACGAGGTAATCAATGCCTTTGAGGCCTCCACGCGGGGCCACACACCATCCCCTTCCCATTCCTTTTATTCTTCTCAAAAGTAACCACTCTCTTGAATTGTGTGGTTACTGTTTCTTGCTTTTCAATGCTTCCACATATGCATGTGCCATAACTAATATACTGCTTTACTTTGTGTGCTTTTAAAGTTAATCTATGTAGAGTCATATCATATATATTATTGTAACTTGTTTTTAATGACTCAGCCTTATGGTTTTGAGATTCACTTGATAGCTCAATTGTAGTGTTAGTTTTCATTGCTGGATAATTGTCCATTATATAAATACACCATGATTTACCCATTCTAGTCTCAATACACTTCCAATATGCCGACATTTTTCCTACTCAAATTCCTTTCTTTATGGGTCATTTATTCCCATATGGCTCCTTTTTGTGAGGACTAGATAGATTGTTTTTTTTCCATTGACCTCATTCTAGATCTCACTAATTCTTTCTTTCATTTTACCAGTATCTTTCTGTGGAATCTCTTTGCTAGAAGGTGTTTCTTCCTGCTGTGGTTGGTGACAGAATGCTAATTTTTTTTTAAAATAACCTTTATTTGCAGAATAAAGGCCTTTAACTTCAAAAGTTAAAGACAATTTCTTTAAAAAGCAGTAATGAAACAATTAAAATGGCTTTCAATATTCCTAACTTAGCCTTGTCTATATAAATTTATTATGTATTAGAAAGCATAAAAGTATTCAATTTACATTACTGAAAAGTCAGAGAAAGACGTTGTATAAAGTGGATGTTTATAGGCAGGGGGGACAGATGGTATTTAGAGGGTAGAAAACTATTTTTTTCTCAGTAGAGTTTCTAGCTTTTTAACATCAAATCATCAGAATCAATTTCTCCTCAGGTTAATTATTGATAATTACAGCTGCAAAATGTGCAGTACCATACCATTTTAACCCATTTGGGCCTAGGGCTCTGTGTTTTGAATGGCACAAACAGAGGAATATAATAAAAATTTTTCTTTTCAAATTCTCCTTCCTTGAACTTTTCTAGGTAACATATATGAATTTCATGCAAAGAATTGCATCTTTTGGCATAAGCGAGTTAACTGTGGCTAACAGCAGTGTACAGTAATGCCTCCATTCATGAACGCTTCTGTTTGCAAACAGTCTGGTTCACAAAAGTGTTTGGCAAAAGCTGCTTATGTTTGGAAACTCCACACTGGGTGACAAATGACCACAGCCATCTATCCCACACAAACAAAAAGCAGTCATCTTCCCCCACATCATAAAACAAATTAAGGTCATGAACTAAGGTACACCTTTTTCTCACACTGCACACTTGTCTCAATTTTGGTAAGCCCACAAGGTAACCCTAGCTAGAATGAGTAAAATATGTCACTGAAAAACTTTTTGAAAAGAGGGAAGAACCCCCAAAACCAACCCCTTTAAATCCACAGAAAAATTATCTTATATGAACTCAGCCCCTGATGACAAAGAGGTTGGGGACTGCAGATACGAAGTACCCAAGGCCACACCTCCATAACCCACCCAGATGCACACAGGAGTGTGCTTTACTAACCTACTAGACATTTCTTAATCCAATTAAATTGGATTAAGTTCACTTAAATTGGATTAAATTCATTTCTTAATCCAATTAAGTTAAGGGTTAATGGCCACAATCTACCCTTTGTCAACTTCACACAAAAACATGTCCCCTTAAACTGTATTTAATTTCAAATAAAGACAATAGCAAGTTCATAATTCTATTTAACTTGATAGTTACAACAGGAAATGCTACACTCCTTCCCCCAAAGTCTCAACATTTCCAGCATTTTTCAAAAGTCCAAGTCCATGTCTCTTCTGAGACTCAAGGCAAACTCTTAGCTGGAAATCTCTTAAAAATTACAAACAAATCACATAATTCCAAGGTACATGACACATAGTAAACATTCTGAGTCCAAAAGGGATGAAATAGGGAAAAATTTGGTCTTGCTTTGGTCCAATATTTTCAATAGAGAAAATATTGGACCAAAGCAAGACCAAAACCTAGTGATGCAAATATTATATCCTATAGATCCGTATCCAGCATCCAAGGCACATAGTGGTGAAATGTGAGTTCCAGAGGGCTTTCATAACCCTGTCCTTATGGCCTTGCTGGTTGTAGTCCACAAGTTCTCTCTTGGGGTGAGGTCCACTCTGTCCTGCAGCTTTCCTTAGCTGATGTTCCACTTTCCTGTCATCTCTGATTTCCTGTGCTCTCCTAGCACCTTCAGCTTCATTCCCATAGCTCCACACATTGCCCTCTGAGTGGTCTGACCTCCCAGGCCTTCCTCTGGAATATGGGTAAAAGTCTTCCTGATCCAACAACCCTCACATTCTTCATGCCAGTAAAACCAGCATCATGTGGACAATGCCAAGGTCTGTTGTCAGGAGAAGCAGTAGTCAGGCCCGCATGGACCATGGCCGCAGTGGCCTCTGAATTCCTAGGTGATTGAGCACAGTGAAATGAACCCCAGGGAACCAATTCTCTAGGAGGTCTTTCTTCAGCAGGTATCTCAGATACTTTCTCCTCAATGCAAGGTAAACACTTTTGCATTCTGGATCCTGTGATGTGTGAGTCTTGGAGATTTCTAAGATGACCTCAATGCTTCTTCTTGTCCCTGTACAAAACATTTGATTTCTTTTTAATGGTACTAATTTGTTTAGCAGCCATTCTTTCTTTGACTCCAACTTTACAGGTGGGTCATTTTGGGCTCAAATTTAAATCTTTCAAATTTGTCTTTTTCACCTTTTGCCTCCCATTCTCACTACATATTTGCAAAAAAGCAGCCAGCAGTATTCATGCCACAGCCTGAATGTGCTGCTTTAAAGTTTCTTTACCAGATTCATTACTCTGTCACCCTTATTATCAGTCTCCTACAAAGTTTCAGGACATGGACAGAATATAGAAAATTGGTTGACAAAGTCCAACACACTAGTCACACTAGTCCAACTGCCAGTGGTGTCCTTGTTCCCAACTGCAGCCTCTTGAGCCTGGCCTTTACTGTTCACATTCCTATTAACAGTGTGGTGATTCCAGCCGGAATCACCCATCAAGCACTATTTACAACATTCTAGGGCTTCTCTAGCCTGCATCTCCAATGCTTTCCAAACTGCTCCTGCAAACCATTTCCAAAGGCATCTAAGCCACTTGGTCAGGTGCAGTTATAGCAACAGTCCACTTCTCTGGTATCAATTTTGAATTTAGCTTTTCTATCACTGAGACACAACACCCAACACCCACAATTTAAAGGAAGAAAGGCTTAATGCAGCTCACGGCTTCAGGAGACTCAATCTGTCATTGGCAGGCTCCACAGCAGAAAGGTCATGGGGGAAGGGGCAAATCTACTTACTTCATGGAGTGTGAGAGGCAGAGCAGGGGAACAGACGGGGGACCATTACACTATTCAGGGTCACATTCGATGACCCACACAGACACACCTAAGAAGTGTGTCTTTTTTTTTTTAAAGTTTCAAATATTTATTGTTGATTTATTAGTGCTGATCACAGAAAAGAGCTAAGACTCCTGATTAAGTATATTCCACTGTCCGACCAAAGGCATTTTTAAAGCTTGATACGGTGATATTATCTTGACCATGATAAAGAGGGTGTCATCTTATGACCTCTGAGAGGGTAAACGTGCTGCAGCTCATGTGCAGCTCCTTACAGTCCCAGCTTGGTCCTCCTCCAGTGTCTCCTCTTGGAGTTGTACCTGATTTTATTACCAGTTTTCATCCAAATCCATTGAGGAACGGGGCGATTCTGCTTTTGTTTCTTGGCCAGGAATGGTTTGATTCTGGAAGTCTTGTGAGACGACATGGTTAGGCTCGGAGGCAGGAACATGCACTCGATGACGGACTGAAGCAGAAAAAGCAAGAAGCGTGTTTTAATAACCTGTTAGGTGTTTCTTTTCTTTTCGTTTGATATTTTTGAGTCAGGGTCTCACCACCTAGCCCAGGCTGGCCTTGAACTTGCGGCAGTTCTCCTGCCTCAGCTTCCCAAGTGTTGGGATTACAGGCATGCAACACCTCACTCAGCCTAATCTGCTAGCTGCTTCTTCATCCAATGAAGTTGACATAATAGGATTAACAGAAACACAGTCCATTCCAAATATAAATTCTAAAATACCTTGAGGTAGGGGCTGGGGATTTAGCTCGGTGGCAAAAGCGCCTGCCTGGCATGCGGAAGGTCATGAGTTCGGTTCCCGGTACCGGAGAAAAAAAAAAAAAAAAAAAAAAAAAATACTTTGAGGTGAAATTTTTAGTTTGGCCAATTCAAGATTTGCTGGCCAAGTTTAAATTTACAAATTTATTTGCACAGAGTCATTAATGCATTAAAAACAGTCCTTCTAAAAAGTTTGTTTCCTTAAAAAAATTAAGCAAGGCAATATTTTATTAAAAAAAGATCATTTTTTCATTTAACATTCAGTTCTTGTCTATTTACTAAATTAAGTGAAATATGTAAGATATAATCATTTAACACATTTATGCCAAGTAATGTTCTAAGTGTCCTATATATGAACTAATTTTATTTTTTCTCAAATTCTAAGACAGGCCTTACATATCTTTCCATTCCATTTTACAAATGACAGAACTGACACACAGGTGAGTGACTTCTCCATGTTCACATGGCTAATTAGGAGTTGTTGTGGGTTAAATCGTCTTCCACCAAATATCACAGATCAATGTCTTAATTCCCTGTTTGAAAACAGGTTGTTGCCGATGTAATGAGTTAAATTAAGATGAGGTCGTACCATAGTTTGATCCCAACGGGATGACTGGTGTCCTGATACGGAGAAATTCAGACAGACTTGAGCCCGGGGAGGATGCCATGTGAAGATAAGTGCAGAAAGTGTCCTCCACCTACGGGACACCAAAGACCGGCTGAGAGCACCAGAAGTTTGGAGACAAAGAGAGTAAGTTCTCCCTCCTCAGAAGGAGACCCCCCCACCCCATCCCCCATCCTCTAGAACTGCCAGACACCTTTCTGTTAGTTAAGCCACTCTGGTTCTTGTTACTCTAGTCCCAGAAAAACTAGTGCGGGGATGGAGACAGGATTAAAGTAGCAGAGGTGCTCCAAAAATGAAAGCTGACTGCTCTGCAACAGCAAAACCAGAATCAATCGCAATGGAAGACTTTTTGCACCGAGGAGTTAGAAGGCAACTTTCTTTTTTTTTTTTTGGTTTTTCTCCGGTACCGGGAACCGAACTCACGACCTTGCACATGCCAGGCAGGCGCTTTTGCCGCTGAGCTAAATCCCCAGCCCCAGAAGGCAACTTTCATTATGCTAGCCGGCTGGGGAACCCAGAGGTTCAAATCCCCAGCCCAGAGCCAGGCTTGAGCTTAGTTTAAATAGGGTTTGCGAGTGAGAAATACAACGTTGATAGCAGGTTACACATGATAGTTACATGAAATACAAGAATCATGTCACAAATTGTCAGGCAGGTTTACTTAAAAGGAATTGTTTAACATTCTGGGAAGGAGGGGAGGGGCTTGTGAGCAGAGCAAGTAGAGTTCAATGGGTCCTTGACTGGGCCGGTCTGTCCCAGACAGGAAGTCCTTGAAGCAAGTTGAAAACAGAATATATTTTTCTAGCTGAGGAAAACAAGCTGGACACAGTCAAGCTGGCCCAGCGCATTAGCAAAGGGAAGTGGACAGTCAAGGCTGATTATGTGACAGGCAGCGTGAGCAGTCACAGGCTATGAATCGATTTCTAACTCTTGCTGTAATGTGCCTTCAAGTCTGCTATTCTATAAGTGCCCTTAGGATTCCAGTGTCCGCTAATCAAAAAGGGACAACCAAATCCTAAGTGCAACTTGGAAATCTAACACGGGCAAATCATTGATAGTCAATTTTCTTTTGTGTTTCCTAGTGCCCCCAAGCCCCCTTCCCCCTTAAATTAAAGGGACTCTATGAAAGCCAAGGTCTGGCCAAACCTTTTCACCCAGCCACCTGCTCAACCCTAAGCCTGTGCCCTCATTAGGGCTTCAGACCCCAAATTTTTGGAAGCAGGCCCACCGTTCTGAGATCGGGAGCATTCCGATTTACACTTTTTGGATAAAACGTGCCCTATGGCTAGCTGCAGCAGCCGCGGTCTTAGGCAGTCATTAAGCTAGTACCAGCAGGGAAAGACAAAGGCTGACGCCGGCCAGCCGGGGAGCCTGGGGAGCGAATGGCCAGTGGGCGCCTGGGGAGAGAGCTCCGGAGTGCAGCGAGCGCCCTGGCCACCGGCCCGGTCTGACACGCCTTGGGGAGCGCGGCGGGCGGCGGGGAGGGCAGGGGCCGGGCCGCAGACCGCC